>NC_081521.1:16358291-16661048 GCF_030273125.1 Centropristis striata
TGAAGGAGGAGGAGGCGGAGCGGCAGAGAAAGAGGATCAAGGAGCTGGAGGAGATGCAGAAGCGTCTAGAGGAGGCGCTGCAGCAGGAGATCAAGGCCCGGCTGGACGAGGAGGCCTTCCGCTACGCTCAGGCTGGGTACAGCGATGCTAATACACGATTAGGGACACGCACACGCTCTGCAGCACAATAAGAACTCCTTTGTAAACAATAATCTGTGAGGAGGGAGGAGCTCTGTGTGCACAGAGCAGATATTAAACTCTGCTGAAAGGAGTTCAGTTGCGTTATGTTCCTGAGGAAGTTGAGCTGCCAGCAGAGGAAGTTGTTAAATACAGCCATCAGTCAGATCTCTCTCTCTCTCTCTCTCTCTCTCTCTCTCTCTCTCTCAGCCTTCTGATGAATTGATTGCATTCGTAGCAAACAGCTTGCACAAGATCATATCTACAGTCATGGAAAAAATTATTAGACCACCCTTGTTTTCTCTTATTTCTTGTTCATTTTAATGCCTGGTACAACTAAAGCTACATTTGTTTGGACAAATATAACAATAACAACAAAATAGCTTATAAGAGTTTAATTTGAGAGCTATCTAGACATTTTCCATGATTTCTTGATAATGATTTTGGTTATGATCAAGAAAACCATGGAAAATGTCTGGATATCTAAACTCTAGCTCTAAAATTAAACTCCAGAAGTTAGATAGATAGATATACTTTATTTATCCCAAGCTGGGAAATTACAGTTTTGTTTTTTTTTGGGTTTTTTTTTTGATAGATAGATATACTTTATTTATCTCTAAGTTGCTGTTTGTGTGCAGGCTGCTGGCTGAGGAGGAGGAGAAGATGAAGGCCCTGATGAGCCTGCAGGAGGAGCAGGAGGAGTACATCCTGAAGACTCAGAGGGAGAAACAGGAGCTCAAACAGGAAATGGAGGCCAAGACGCGTTCGTTAGAGGAGGCGCAGCATCAGCTGGAGGAGGTCCGCGCCAACCGGCACCGCGTCGACCAGGACGTGGTGGTGAGGACACACACACAATGAGAACACGCACACAATGAACAGCCACAACACTACAACCCAAGATAGCAATATTTAAAAAAATATCTCTTTTGAATATAAAGCCGATACTAAACTGTAAAAAAAATCTGTAAAAAAAAAACCTACAGATTATATATACAGTAAATATCTGTGTTAAAAATGTATCATAATTTTTTTTTATTATTAAGTTTGGCAACTTTTGCTGACAGACTTGATTTGATTTTTTATGATTTTTTTTTTACATTTTTTAAATTCAAAGTTTTGCTTTAAGAAGACGGAAAGTTTCCTTAATTTTACATTCAGCAATATGATGTGTAACTTTTTTTTTTTTTTACATAGAATGCACTGTAATTTAACATTCAAGACCATTAAGCAATTAAATAATACTGTAATATATAGAGTAATAGTAGTAGTAGTAGTAGTAGTTGTGTGTGTGTGTGTGTGTATATATATATATATATATATATATACAATGTCCTATCATATTAATTTACAGATTTCATTGTATAGAATTTAATATTGTATTGAATATATGAATATAATATAATATTGAATATATCTTTTTGCACTTAATGGAGAAAAAAACAAATATAAAACCTTTAAATACTACTAATGCGGTAAATTTCTGGGAAATAACCTGTTTTTTTGTTTTTTTTTACAGTGTGCTGTTATTATTTCAATGAATTCTATTCATAATTTGAGCAGGTTGGAGCCCAGACAGACTCAGTATGACACAGAAACAGAACAGCTATTGTTGTCTGTCCTTAAAAACATTTGACGAATGATTTCAAAGTCCAACCAGAACCACAGTTCCAGTCTGATAGGATCTATTTACTCACCTGCCCTGTCCTCTGGGGACTTTAATGGACTCATTGACTCATTTGACAGATATTTGTATCAGCGGTAGATTATCAGGTTTTAATGAGCTGCTCTCTCTGTGACAGGCCGCTCAGAGGAAACTCCGCCAGGCGAGCACCAACGTCAAACACTGGAACGTCCAGATGAACCGCCTGATGAGGCCGATTGGACCAGGAGGTACGTCTGCAGGTTAAACCCTGTCCACCATTTATCATGGAAATAAACTGTAGAAACAGGCATTTTTGGACATATCATTGGTTATAAAGTTGTACATTAGAAAAAGTGGCCAAAGCGAAGCTTAAAATGTTGATATTTGTGTCAGAATCTCTTTATTCTACATGTGTCCTTTAAAATAAAGTGTTTGCACTAACCAGATCCTGTTAAAAACATTAAATTCTGCTCCTCAGAGAAACTGTGAAGACATGATTGATTCTGCTGAGACCAACGGTCATGTGACAGATATTCACTGAAAATCTGTTTACACAGAGCAGAGAGGAGAGGACAGGAGAGGATGAAAACATGACAATACTTCAACTTCTTGTTGGCACTTGGAAAAGTGTTAATATATAAATTCAATTTTATTCAAATTTTTAGAATGATAAAAAAATTTCTTACTGTCTTATTCTGCACTAAGACATGTTTGAGTTGTTCTGATTTTGCTGATTCCATAGAGCTGCAGGACTTATAGATTTATAGAGATTTGATATGTTGCAGTGAAACACAAGGACACAGAGATTTGGGGTTCAGAGGGTTAAAGGGGTGGTTTTTTTTTACTTATACAGCATCAGATAAATTCCCTGATATCAGACAGATTTGTCAACATGTTGCGCTCCATTTCCATCTTCAGCCTGATATTTTCTTCCAATGTAACTGATTTAATTTTCCCTTTACAATAATTAGATACCAACACATCCTGACTCTCACACAGACATGCCAACATACTGGTTTTACCAGAGGTTTAAAAGTAGAACACAGTGTTTTGTTTGTCCCAAATGCAGCACAAATTATTATATAATCTACAGAAAGTCACTTCTGTTTCTCCTGTCAGGTGTAATTTTACCATTCGATCATAATTTAAAGAGCACCTGACAAACATCAGAGGGTGGAAACAATGTAGAGAACATGATGGAAACATGATATTTCATCATTTGAGGAACAATATCGACTTCTCAACACTTTACGCCCAGCTGTTTTTATGTGTGCATTTTAAATAATTGTTTATGTTTTATATGACAGCAGCAGAGTGTACTGCAGGTCACTAAATGCCTCACTGGCAATTTTAATGTTGCTTCATGCAGACTTGTGCGACTCATTTTTCTGAGTGTAGAGATTTCCAGTGAATTCCTTCTACTATTTCACTCCTGAAATGTTTTTGTTTTTTTGTTTTGTTTTTTAGAGAAGAGACCGTCGTTGGGGAGCTCCTTCTCCAGCTTCCAGATCCCGACGCAGAGAGACCCCGGGCTGCGTCTCAGAAGGAGATCCGGATCAGAGGACCAGGACGAGGAGAGCAAGGAGAACGTGGACACCAGAGCCGGCTGTGATCTAGAGAAACGTCACTCCCACGCCTCCAACGGAGACATGGACATCCCCTGAAAAACCTGAGTCAGAGCGGCTGAGTCGGTCCATCTGGTCAGTCTGTGAGGGGGACCAGCAGTACTACCATTTCTGTTAAATGTTGCATTCACTGACCTCATTTCACAAACAGAAACAGTTTAAAACATTTTAATGATGCAGAATCAACTAATGCTTTGCCTGAGTGAGGCCTGTTCTGGACATAAACGATACCTCAGAGCACAGGAAGAGATGCTGAAAGGCTCAAACTTACACACAATGCAAGAAGCTCATTAATGTAATATCAACACATAACAAGGTGTCATTTAACAGATTTGTGTCTGTGGGGCGGAGGGGGGCTTGACTTTTATTGTTTTTTTACATAAGAAGCTGAATCAGTATTAGAGTTTTGTGCAGAGAGTCACTCCTGACGAACAGGAAAGAGAGAGTGAGCTGAACTTCCTGTTCCTTCTGTCAGTTATTGTAAATAATAAAGAGTGGATGGATTTCTGCCTGTATGTTAAATTATGTGGAGCATGCAATTCAAAGAAGTTGTAATCTTCAGTTTTAATAAAATCTCACTTGATACTTTAACAGGCTGGATATCTGGAGTATGTAATGTCTGAATAAGTTGTGATCTGGGTAACATTTTACCGACAGAAACCACATGATGGAACGAGCTGACGCCACACTGCTGAAGCTGCACTTCCGCTTGGCTTTGAATCTTTGAGTCCACGTCACTCGCTGAGTGGTGAAATGTGTCATCGCTGACTGATTATATATAAACGAGTGAACAGAGACACCCACTGACACACAGAGAAACTACAAGTCTATGATCCATCAGAGGATTCTGGGCTGATTTTATATTCTTAGTCAGGACGTTTATATGTTTGTTTGACAGATGTAAAACATAATAACTATTATATTTATACAAATTCAGAAAAAGTAATTAGTGTAAATGTTCAGATCAATTATGAAGCTGTTAAAAATCAATTGATAACTCATGGAGAATTAATAAGTTTCTACTTTATTTAAAGCAACAATTTATTTTTGCTTCATGCCTTTCATTATCTGTAAATATTACTTGTTTGTTGGACCATTTCTCTCTCTCTCTCTCTCTCTCTCTCTCTCTCTCTCTAAATATATATATATATGAATAAAAATAGTAGGAAGTAGTAGGAAATGGCAATAGACAGAATTAAGACAATATACAGACTTAAAGGTATAGACCTAAAAATGAATTGTTTGATTTAGCAGCACTTCTAAAATCATGAAACAGAAATCCTCATTATGCAGAACAGTTTCTATTTCTGAATTTTTAAAATTAATTTCATGTTTATGTGTACTGGGACAAGTACATAGCATTAACCAGTGACACTCAGCATCTACAGCCTGAGATTGTCCTTTAAAATACATAAAACTCAACAACAAACACGCAAGAGAACCGACAAGACAGAAACTCAACAACAAGTACAAACAGTAAGAGCACAAAACTCAGAACAAACAACAACATACAGACAAAACAAAACAAATACATTAAACTAAAACACCAAACCAGCATGATTTCAGTATGACAATATAATCTAATGAAAATTAAATGAATGGAGTATTATTGAGGTATTATTGTGTTTGTCACTTTAATGGTGAAGCTCATTTAAATCATTTAAAGTCCAAAGTATCATAAAATGAACTGTAGTAACTGAGTAAATGTATTTAGTTACTTTCCACTGCTGCTCTCTAGTAAAATCTTTTTTTAAAATCTAAATGACAATTTTGCCTTGAAGGACTGGAAAGGTTTATTTCAGCAGATATGAACTATAATCAAAGCCACATAAAGTTTTTAGTTGCAGTGCAGAATACAGAAACAGTGTCCCATAAAAATACAGTTTTTCAGAGAAAGACACTGTTAAAACAGCATTATCCTTGAAAAATTTGAACTTCCTGCTCGAAGCGTGATCAATAAGTGACCATAACTTGTGTTAAGATGTTTATTTGTGTCAGAATCTAATCGCACTAGCCAGATCCTGTTAAAAACATAACATTCTGCTCTTCAGAGACATTGTGTTCAGTTCTGTTTTGTTATGTTGAGTCCTTTATTGCTTTATTTTATCATTTTACATTTTTTTTGTTTGTGATTTTGTGTCCTTTATAAATATATATATATATATATATATATATATATATATATATATATATATATATATATATATATATATATATATATATATACACACCAAAAAACACGTAAAAAAACAAACAAAAAAACCCCATATATATATATATATATTTACGTGTTTTTTGGTCATTTTGTGACTTTTTGGTAAATGTGTCTCTTTTTTATAACATATATATACAATTCCATTTTATTGACTTTGATTAAAAAAAAAATCTGATTTCTGTTATTCAAGACATGTTTGAGTTGTTCTGATTGTGCTGATTACATAGAGCTGTAGGACTTATAGATTTATAGAGATTTTATATGTTGCAGTGAAATACAAGCAAGAGAGGAGAGGAGAATGTAGAAAGAGTAACAACAACAACAAGAACAACCGCCCTGAAACGGCTTGTTGGGGTTCAGAGAGACTTTGACTCCCCAGCAGAAAGCTGTTTACTGGATCCAGCCTGGTGCGTATGTATATGTGTGTGTGTGTGTGTGTGTGTGTGTGTGTGAGGGGGGTGCTGTGTCCTGGCATGTGACGATGGAGGAGGAGGAGGAGGAGGAGGAGGAGAGGGGGGAGTGAAGCAAAGCAAAGCAAAGCAAAGCAAAGCTCGGAGCAGCAGGGAGAGTCTAAGGATTATCAACTGTGTGTTTATGTGTGTGTGATATGGCAGCGAGCAGAAAGTGTGCAGAGTGTGTGTGTAGCTGGTGCTGGTGGGCTGTGAGCGGCCCGAGGCCTCAGGCTGTCTAACTTCATGTTAGCATAGTGACGTTAGCTTCGCTGCTAGCTCCCTCACTAACTTGTCAACAGACGGACCGACCCGGACCCGGACCGCTCCTCGCTACATGGTGGTTTCTCGGTGATTTTCTCCTAGCTTTGTGAAGCAGCAGCAACCGTCAGCACCACCGGGAGAGGTAAGATAACTTGGCAGAGCCCGCTAACGTTATTTAAAGGCTCGGACGGGAATGTGGGTCAGCTGCGCTAACAGCTAGTCAGCATTCAAGGTTAGGAGCTAACAGGCTAACTGAGCTAGCCGAGCTGTCGACGGCCGCACTGACAGTCAACAGCCGCTCAGAGACACTTTAATACGGGTTATACTCCAGCTTTGACACGGTAGACGGTAGCCAGGGTTAAAACCGAGCCGTCTGTTAATTTCTCACATGTTTGTCCCCAGTTACAGTCCTGTCACTGACTTATACAGTTCATATCTGAGACCCGGTGTGACAGGTTGAGACCGAGCGGCTCCGTCCCGCTGAGACTCAGAAGACACTTCTGTCCCTATAGTGTGAGGACAGTAAAGCATTAATAAATGTGTCATATGTTGTGGATGTTTGTCAGCCACATACATGGACGGATTAGTCCACTAGAGGGCCGCGGGGCAAATATTTAACCCCCCCCCCCCAAAGCCCTCTCCCCTAGTCCCTTCTCCTGCTCCTCCTCCTCCTCCTGCTAGGCTCAGTGTGTACACAGTGCATGCACCCTGTCCCCTTAAAGCAGCCCACCAAGTACACCGTGCACCCTAGCGTGGAACCAAGCAAACAATAATACAGATGTCTCCTAGTTTCAATGGAGACAAAGTTTACTTTTTAAGATAGTGGAGAACAGGCTGAAATGTTTAGCGCTCAACAATGTCAACAACAGAAAAGGCCTTTATTATCATTATATAACAGTTTAGAATGAGGCGCTGCTCCTCCTCGTTTGGTGCCTTTTGAGCAGCGATGGAAGAAATATTGAACTAAAAACCATTCTGCAGGATTATTCCGCTGCAAGTCAAAGTCATGCATCCAGAAAAGTGCAAAAGTTTCAGCATCAAAATGCACATAAAATATCAAAAATGCTCGTTATGCAGAATGGAACCACTCAGAGTGCTGCATATATTCTAAATATCATTTGTATTGATACATTAATGTAAGCAGTGTATTAATTTTGTAAAGATGGGGATCGTTTTAACTGCTTAATTTACTCTTACTCTTTATTTACACTTTACAGTGCTGCCTTTAAGACACAAGAATTGCCTTAAAGGCAATATATTACCCTAAAAGGGCAATACTTTAAACATTAAAATAGTTAAATAGCAAGAAATGGATCCTTTATTTGTGTCCAGGCATGTGTTGTTTTTTTAAAATATGGATTTATTTTCATAGAAAATTAGTAAGAAAGAGGTAGTAAGCTGATAAACACATTTTATCTTATTGAACGTAATTATTAATAGTACACATTGGGTTTTTCTGAGAGCATTTTGTATTGCACACTAATAAAATAGATTGTTGCATGTTGCAATATGAACAATAAATGAAAAAATAAAAATATAGGCAGTTCAGTATAAAAGTATGAAAAGATACAGCCTAAGAATAATCATATAATAATTATATAATCATATAATTGTCCTATAAAACACAACAAACAGCAAAATAAATTATTTGTTTTTTGTGTAAATGCTTCTAAATATCAAACATTAATAACAATAAATAAATATTGGTATTTAATTGTAATTAACACAGGAGTGTATGAAAATAGGCTTTACAAGCACACTGACTATTTATTTGTTTATTGAATTACCAGAAAATATGCTATTTCATTACACACACGTTATCAAGATTTGAAAATGAGCGATACTGTCACAGAACAGAAACCTGACAGGAGGATTTCATGCATTATCTTACTTCAGTCGGTTATTTGGGGCTCTTTTCTCGTTCTCTGGCCTACACCGTGTGTGTGTCATGTCATAAGCAGATTACTATCAAGGACATTCCCCGTGTGCTCAAACACAACCTGTAGTAAAGGACTGACACTTAAATAAACACAATCGCAAAGACTAGTAAATGAGCTATTTCAGCTGTATGTGATGTACTACGACCTAATGCCATTGAGCGACAACTTTAATGCATTTCTACCAGTGTGCCTATATGAATTTATCGTATTATAGTATTTTGGCTCTGCAACATGTTATGACAAGCTTAAAGGGATAGTTTAGGATTTTGGACGTTTTCCAGCAGTGTAGTGGATGCAGAGCTATCAGCTTACTGGCAGCGTCACAAAACAACATGGTTTCACTCCACAAATTGGCACTATTTTGTTTCTTGAGAAAACCAGTAAATACAATAACACATTACTACACACTGTTATTGTATTTACTGGCTTTCTCATGAAAAAAAAAACAGTGCCAAGGGAAACTGGTTTCTGATATGCAGCAGGACCGTATTGTGGTGGAACGTGTGACCTTTGTAGTTTTGCACAGTTAAATGTTGTATTTTGTGACCCTGCCAGCTTGCTGGAATTACCCTGCATCTACTGGCAACTATTTCATACAACTTGTCCAAAAACGTAAGAAAAGTACTCCAATGCCTAATCTCAAAGCACGGTAGATGATCTGTGGACTGATGACATGTGTTCATTCTGCCTTGTATGGTATACATTAATTATTTTAATATCGCCTGTTTAAGTATTCTGTTCTTCAACAGTGGAACTATGATGACAACGTGACAGGAGGGGAGCCTCTCAGTCTGCTTAACCAGGAACCATGGAAGGTACAGAGCAGCACAACAGGGTGAATGGCCACTGCAAGCCCAAGTCCCCCCAGGACCCGGAGGACATCAGGTGGACAACCCCCGAGGCCGAGTCCGGAGGCTCGGACAGCTGCGGAGGGACGAGTGTGTCGGAGCTGACCGACCTGCAGGAGTTAAAAGCCAGGGAGAGTGAGGAGGAGGAGGAGAAGGAGCACAGCAAGGTGCTTTCTCCCTCTAAAGGCCTGAAAGGGGACCAGAAGAACCAGGACAAAGATAATCTGGATCAGGAGAACAATCTCAGCAAGCAGAACAGCAGCGCAGCATCCAGCTACACAGGTGAGACTCCCACGCCTCCTGGAACTAAGTCTGTCACCTTAATTACTGTATCCACTTATCTTTCCATATATGAAAATGGACATAGGTAGGTAGATAGAGGTTTTTCTGGACTCAATATATTGACTTTTTGTGCTTTTTTTGTGTTGTGTTTAAAGTAATGCTGCAAATGCTGTTGACAGGCAGCATGAAGTGGCGAAAAAAAAATATATTTCCCAAGCAGCCATTCCAGCTGTGAGGAATAAAGTTAAACAAGCAGACAGTGATGCAGGGAAATAAGTATTTGATCCCCTGCAGATTTTTTGATTTTTCATAAATTTTCCCACTGACAAATGAATGAACAGTCTAATATTTTAATGGAAGGTTTATTTCAACAAAAAGAGACAGAATATATATATTTTTTAAATCAAGTATATCACATTATATTAAAGTTATACAATAATTTGCATGTGAGTGAGGAAAAAAAAGTATTGGATCCCCTAACAAAAACAATATTGAGTAAGCTACCATTCAAATTATAGACTCATTTATTTATCAGTGGGAAAATTTAGCAAAAATCACAAAATCTGCAGGGGATCAAATACTTATTTTCCTCACTGTAAATACTGAAATACAGACAAAAAAACACTGACATTTTTAAATAATACATAATATATATCCAACCAACAAAATAATATGTAGATAGATTATCTACATATAATCTATTATTAGATCAAAGAACTTGACAAGAAACTGGAATTTTGTCAAATTGAAAAGGAAATAATTAAAAGATCATCAATTTGTTCATCTGAATAGGAAAAATTTCATATTATCCATAAATCTAAATTCTCCAAAACTCACTCATCGAATTGCCAAAAAAAAAACTATATTTCCCAAGCAGCCACATGTTATTTTAATAATATAATAATATAATACATAATGATTATCTCTTTGCAATGTTTTGTTAACAGAGCCTGAGAGTCTATTTTATTTATTTTGGTTGTAGTTTATTTAGTTATGTTTTATTTATCTAGGATATTATATATATTTCTTTTCCACATTGCAATTTCAATGTTTAATATTCTAGAGATTAAAAAATGAATTGCTGTAAAAAGGATGAACTTATTATGCTCTGATATCGTTTTATCGTATAAAACTAAAACAACATTGATACTATCGTTTATCGGGATAGTTTCTGGGAAAATATATCGTCTTGAAAAATGTGTTATGGTGCCTGGCCTACCTGGAGTGTCACTGGAAACGTTGCATGACATATTTAAACCACAGAGTCTTAATATTCATGTTTTTTCTGTTCAGACTTGTCGCATACCTCGTCGCCCTCGCTGTCTGAGCAGCTGCGTCTGGGCCGAGAGGACAGCACCGGGTCTGGGATCAGCGTCGAGTGTAAGGTCTGCGGGGACAAGGCCTCGGGCTTCCACTACGGCGTGCACGCCTGCGAGGGCTGCAAGGTAACCCAGCGTGTGTGTGTGTGACAGCAGAAACTCAGGCAGATTATTACTTGTGATAACGGCAGTTTCTTGCTGTCCGGTATGAGTTGCTGAACCGGTTTCGTGTCTCTCACTCAGGGTTTTTTCCGGCGAACCGTGCGGATGAAATTGGAATATGATCGCTGTGAGCGAACCTGCAAAATTCAGAAGAAGAATCGTAATAAGTGCCAATATTGTCGCTTCCAGAAGTGCCTGTCTCTGGGAATGTCCCATGATGGTGAGAAAAGAAATGTTTTATTGTTTATTTTTTGTTTTATCAATCTGAGATTTGAATTGAAATGACTGAGGAGGGTTTGTTTTTATTGAGTAAAAGTGTTCACATTGTTTTGTGTGGTTGGTGCAGAAAATGATTTACTTCACTCTTAAACGCTTACACTTTAAAATGTGTTTGTGCAGACTGTTAGATAAAACATTAACCGTTTTATTTCCCCGGAGCTGATGGCTGATTCAGTACAAAAATTAAATTATTTATTTACAAGAGTAACAAAAGTATTGTGCTATCAAGGAACCTGTTCCAGCCCCGACACTGACCAACAGACTGACTGTTCTTGTGTTTGCTCAGCGATCCGATACGGACGCATGCCGGAGTCCGAGAGGAAGAAGCTGGTGGCCGGCCTGCTAGCAGAGGAACTAAACCTCAGCAAACCAGGCGGCTCGGACCTGAAGACCTTGGCCAAACAAGTCAACACAGCCTACCTGAAGAACTTCAGCATGACCAAGAAGAGAGCCCGCAGCATCCTGTCGGGAAAAACCAGCAGCACCTCGGTATGTCTCCCAAGAGAAAAGCCACGTTCAGAGTCTCTTAAATCTCCTTTCTTCTGTTCTGATGCTCTGTGACCTCCAGCAGCTCGTCTGCCTGAGCTGCTGAGCTGTGATTGGCTCATTAGATATCTGCGTTAACGAGCAGTCGGACAGGTGTACCTAATAAAGTATGAATAAATGTAAACACAATTCCTCAAAAAGTTGTGGAAAACATTTTCAAATCAATGCAAATGTTTGCAAACCCTTCAACTATCATTTGAATCAAAAGATTCGATTGATTTGGGAGTTAAAATCTGGATGATTATGTCTGAACTAATAATATATATAATGATTATATATAATAATAATAAGCTAGAGCAAAGGTAAACGTTGTAACCCTTGAGGATGATATCAGCAGCACACATACAGCTGTGGACAGATGTTAATATTAGAGTTTCAGCCTGGCTTCACTTCTTTATTGCAGGAGTTAGTAGACATTCACAGTTATTTATGTCATATGTCATGTTCTTCATACTCCGAGAATTCCTGCAAAATGTTGATGTTTCATAGTAATAATCCTTGTAAAAAAAAAAAATAATGTTCTTGTCAGAGTTATTAATCTATCTACTTCGTCATTATAGAGGTTGTAGTTTGCAGTAGTTTTAAACTAGAGTGCTTTTTATTAAGAGGTGTTTCTAATATTTTGGCCACCCAATTTACATACGTAATGATTGATGGCAGAATATTAGAAACAGCAGTGAAGATAATGCACTCCAGTACATCATCAGAAAGCAGAATTATTACCTGTCTCTCAATGCCAGAGCTGCATCACATTGAACTGGTGTACCTAATAATGTGGCCGGTGGGTGTGCATCAATAATGGGGAAGAAAATAAAACCCTGAAGGAAATTCAGGGCTTTATAGTAGAGGTGTGAATCCCCAGAGGCCCCAAGATACCTTTTTTTTCCTGATACTTGAGTCACGATACGATATTGTTGTGATTTTAATCATTGTGTGATATGCTGAGTATTGATACAATATATTGTGATTTAACAGTTTAATTGCATTTTGTGTTGACAAAATTAAATTCAATCAAGAATTGTTTTGTCCAATCAGAGAAAATTCTCAGTGTATTCATCTCACTTCAGTTTTATTTATTTTAACTAATTAATTTCTAAGCTGCCTCCAGTGTTTCCTCACTGCTCCACGGTGAGATGGAGCTTCTTCAGTTTCTGCTTTGTTTATAATGGGATGGAGGGTGTTTGATTGTTTCTGTTATTATTATTATTATTATATTTTTCTATGTGAAGCACTTTATGTTACATTTCCCTTGTATGAAAAGTGCTATATAAATGAAGTCTGATTGATTGAAAAATATGGTTACTTGGCACCATGAATCAATATAATATTGCCACGCAAAATATCGCAATACTATGCTGTATCTATTTCTTCCCCCACCTCTACTTTATAGTATAATATTATTTGATTGGGATTCTCATAGTCAGTCCTGTCTTGAGTTCTAAGTGGTAATTTATTAAATGTATCTCTGTGTTGCTTCCAGCCATTTGTGATCTACGACGTGGACACGCTCTGGAAGGCAGAGAGCGGTCTGGTCTGGAGCCAGCTGGTTCCGGGTGCTCCCCTGACCAAGGAGATCGGGGTCCATGTGTTCTACCGCTGCCAGTGCACCACGGTGGAGACGGTGCGGGAGCTCACAGAGTTTGCCAAGAGCATTCCAGGGTTTGTGGACCTGTACCTTAACGACCAGGTGAGCCTCTGTGCTCTCACTCTGCTGCACCGTCACATGCTCTCTCTGTTTTCAGGCACTGATGCACTTTAACTGTCTCTGCAGGTGACTCTATTGAAGTACGGTGTGCACGAGGCCATTTTTGCCATGCTACCCTCTCTAATGAACAAAGACGGCCTGTTGGTGGCTAATGGGAAGGGCTTCGTAACCCGGGAGTTCCTGCGCAGCTTGAGGAAGCCCTTCAGCGAGATCATGGAGCCCAAGTTTGAGTTTGCCGTCAAGTTTAATGCTCTGGAGCTGGACGACAGCGACCTGGCCCTGTTTGTCGCTGCCATTATTCTCTGTGGAGGTGAGACAGAACGGCATATTTCATATTTATGTTCAGGCTCTGCAGCTCTGTGTAGTATCACTATAGAATGATGAAGGCATAGCTCTGAATATTAAATCCCTTAAATCCCACACACTGCTCCTTGTAGCACCCTATAATGTAATAATTTCCTGATAACGTAATAACGCCTGAAAATGTAATAAAATTTGTACTTAACTCGATCGAAAATGTAATAAAACCCAATAATGTAATAACTTCATTAATAATGTAATAAAATATCCTGACTGATATGTAATAACATTTTTATTACATTATCTGTTGTTACAAATCTGGTGTATATAACATTCTTAGATTCTCGAAATACAAAATGTAGACCTCTGGACTGAAAATGAACAAATATATTACATTATCTGTCAACTATTACATAATCAAACCCTCCAGAAAATGTAATAAAAATGTTATTACAATATCAATGAGGATATTTTATTACATTATTGGTGAAGTTATTACATTCGATTGAGTTAAGTGCAAATTTTATTACATGATCAGGAAATTATTACATTATAGGGTGCTACACTCCTTCAATTAATCTGTAAATTTTAATCGGTTAATCCCTCCATCCATGATTATAAATATTTGAACCTGCTGGTTTTTTATCATACTTTCATACTTTGGTCAGTATGATTATGAAACAGCTGTTCCTTCCAATATATGTGGCATTAAAAGTCTTAAAACATTTAAAATTCAGCTTAGTGAATCTGCAGAAACCCTGTATGCAGGGCTGGACGTTAGCAGCCGGTCACCTGCTGAATGTGGGTAGAATCCAACAGTAACACAAGTCAGACTGACCAGGCAGGGGGGACCTGTTGTATATAATGAGGTGTCTGACTCTGACCCAGGAGTTGAACCTGCACGAGTCAGAAGGTGCCGGTGAGGTGTGTTGGGTGCACCAGTGGCCCTTATGTGACTGGACCCAAAAGATGGTTCATGCCTAATTTACACTGCATAACTTCAGCCCTGATTTTCCTTTCGCCCGACAAAAAACCCAAACCGAGGCAAATCATGGTCAGCTCAGAGCTCGTTTAGACCCATCCCACCCCTTCTTCTTGTTATCATCGTCTTGTGACCCTTCCAGTTTCCACCGTAAACGCTGACTGCAGTAACCTCCATACTTGCGGCCGTATACAGCCTGCTGCTTGTGGCGTTCTCTTTTTTTATTGCTCTTCTGTGCAGGCAGGTCAGTCAGGGGCCGTGAGCAGTTCACACTCAAGTCTGATAAAGGTCACATTTAAAATATAATGTTAACAGCCAAACAAAAAATGAGCAAAAGATCCAAATGGAGCATCAAAGCTGACAGTGTGACGCAGCCTGAGGCCCATAACAATGCTCTGCCCTCGTTCAGCCTCAAGACATTCAGACTGACTCCACGCGGTTCACAGAGCAATCCGGCATTGTAGATGAAGTGTGAGGAGACGGGAGTGACTGTAACATCAGCAGGACGTGTAGAGTAAGGCAGGTGAAGAAATGAACGTCGTGTTTCTCTCTGCAGAGATTCTACAGACTCTGCAAAGTTGTTCTGCATTTTGCTGAACATGATTCGATGACTGTCAGACTGAGTGAGAGGCCTGTCTCAAATAATGTACGTCACATATTTTCGGCCGGTTCACAGTGATCCACCTCGCCTCTTTTACTGCCTCTGAAGGCGGTTCAGAGGATCACCTGGTAGAGGATCACAGAGGAGGAAATATCACGGCTTGAAACGGCTGTCTCAAAGGAGCTGATGTGTGACTCAAAGACACGAGCCGAGAGACTTGCTGATGAATTGGAATCATCCCAGATATCTAGCAGGGTAAATATCTGCAGCTGTCAGCCAGCATCAGCCTGTGAGACGCGGGGTGAGGTGAAACCATAGACTGTATATAAATAATGGACGTAGTGACTGTGACGTCACCCGTTGGTTTGTGGGACGTTGGAAGCCTCGAGTTCAGTGTAACACTCGTCGCCATCTTGTTCTGATACGCGGAGCAGACCATATTTGAACTGTGGAGGAGCGAGAGGGATCTGATCACTGACTATACGCCTCTCTACACCTCAACCTGACTGAGAGAAGTCGCTGCTAATTCATGTTAGCATTAACTGGAGCATTAACTGGGATGTTAGTTTTGGCTAGCAAAAAAACAAAACAAATGTGCGTTACTTATCTAAGAAAAATGACCAGAGACTCCTTGAGTGTCTATTAGTCCAACCAAACGCTGAACAAGACATTTTTAATGAACAAAACGTTCAAATAAAGTCATTAAGTGAAAATACAGTGAAAGGGTCAAAGTTATGAGACCAAACCGCTAAACCTCCTTTTTTATTAAGTGTATAATGTTATATGTTGCCGTGGATACGCATTGTTCTGCTTCTCTCCTGATGACGTCTCGC
The DNA here is from genome assembly GCF_030273125.1 of Centropristis striata. NCBI lineage: Eukaryota > Metazoa > Chordata > Actinopteri > Perciformes > Serranidae > Centropristis > Centropristis striata. The sequence continues at coordinate 16,374,461 of NC_081521.1, forward strand.
CTTTTTAGCCACCTGTCAATCAAAAGTAGCCACGCCCCAAATCATAAGATTCTTTATCTTCTATTTTCTTCACTCTTGACCTGCAATCTGAGCGCACCAGAGGGGTGATTGAAATTCAATTCAAAATTGACCCGAGGTGTGATGGGGGACCAAGTCAGGTCCGGGTCTGTCCCTCCTTCCTGCTGCAGCACATACAGGATCATCTCAATACAATAGAATATGATGGAAAAGTTTATTTATGTCAGTAAATCAATTAAAAAAGGTGAAATAACACGTTATATAGTAGATGCATTACATACATAACTCAACACACACACTCTGAAAATTATGTTCATCTATATGACTCAATCCTTGGTTGGGGTGCGTTTGACTTGAACTACTGGAAATGGACTTTGCATCATATTCTAATGTATTGAGATGCACCTGTTGAGTGCATATAGATGGACATACTTTTAAGAGGCCAATATCACCATATTAAATATACTTTTTAAAATTGGTCTTTTGTAATATTACATTTTTTTTGAGACACTGAATTGTAGGTCTTCATTGAATGTAAGCCAATCATTATAATTAGAAGAAATTAAAATTGAATTTGAATTACTGACATAAATAAACTTTTCTATGATATTTTAATTTATTGAGATGCACCTGTACATACTGTACTGCACTGCTGCTGCTGCTCTGTTACACACCACTACGTCTCCTCCCACTTCGTTCCATGATGACAGACTGCACTGTGAAAAGCCGGCACAGCTCTTACGGCAATATAGCAGGACTTTTGCGGGACCTCAGTCTGAAAGGGGCTAATGTGAAAACCACCTCGACTTCAGTACTCCCGATTACAGAACAGCCAGGTGTGTGGAAAGACGACTTGTTGTTTCGTGTGAACGGGGCTGAGCTCGGGGCGGGGCGAGTCCCGTCGCAGCATGTTCCCATACAGACGGAGCTCTACACACAACTTGATCAGAGCTCAGTCTTTAGTGACTCAAGGGTTTTGTTTTTAATCTCTGCATGTTTACAGTCGTCATTTTCATTTACACAGTGGTGGAAAGTAACTAAGTACATTTACACAAGTACTGTACTTAAGTTCAATTTTTAAGTACTTGTACTTTACTTGAATATTTCCATTTTATGTAACTTTATACTTCTACTCCACTACATTTTGAGGTGAATATTATACTTTTTACTCAACCACATTTAGCCGATAGCTTTAGCTACTTATCAGGTCAAGATTTAACATAAAAAAATACATTTAAAGTGATTCGACTTCTTCTTTCTTTTAAAAAACCCCCATCATAACAGTAGAAGTAGTTAAAGTGAGCCCTGTCTTGATAGAATTAAATGCTGCTTACATAAATGCATCATAATATTAATCCAATAATATATTTGAAATATATAACAGTCTGAGTGGGTCCATTCTGCATAACAAGTACTTTTACTTTTGATACTTTAAGTACACTTGGGTGCTGATACTTTTGTACTTTTACTTCAGTAAGTTTTGAATGCAGGACTCCACTACTTGTAGTAGAGTAACTTAACAGTGTGGTATTAGTATTTATACGTAAGTAATGGATCTGAATACTTCTTCCACCACTGCATTTACAAGGGTTGTAATCTATTTCTGTCAGTAACTTGTGGCTCACTTTGGTCAAACAGTACTTAATTTCCAAGCTACAACCTTTGTGTCTGGTGAAAGTGCCGAGAAGCGTGACTCACGGTAAGGTGTGTGTTCTTGTTCTCCCAGATCGTCCCGGGCTAATGAACGTGAAGCAGGTGGAGCAGAGTCAGGACAACATCCTGCAGGCTCTTGATCTCCACCTACAAGCCAACCACTCTGACTCCGCCTACCTCTTCCCCAAGCTGCTGCAGAAGATGGCCGACCTCCGTCAGCTCGTTACTGAGAACGTTCAGCTTGTCCAAAAGATCAAAAAGACTGAGTCGGAGACCTCGCTCCACCCTCTACTACAGGAGATCTACAAAGACATGTACTAGTGTTTCTCCAGCACAGACTGCTTCTAGCAATACTGTTACAAATTGATTCATGATACTACACTGCATCCAGTACAAGCACTGTTCACGTCAGGCACGGACCTGAGCGTGGTAGGGCTAACACAATCAGACAGTCTTCTAAATGTCAGCATTACCCTCAGCAGTAATGTGTGTGTATGTGTGTGAGAGAGAGAGATGAGCATCTGGAATCATTTGCTGCAAGTCCGAGTTTCCCACAACGGTCACTAACAGAGAGAATGATGTGTTTTCTCACTGAGGCTGCTCCTGTTACATTCTAATAGCAAAGCTGACCCCAGAGCAGCGTCTCCCCGCCCGCTCCCCTCGCCTTTGTGAAGGGAAAGCATTTCATGTTCTGACACCAGTGGCAGAGTTCAGACAGTAAAGAGCCATAAGGTTTGCACTGTGCCAGTGTGTCTGGTGCAGTGATAGTTCTCAGACTTTTGGTAAAGCTGAAGATGCACAAATTTGTTTTTTGTTTACATCATAATCATCATCATCATCATCACCATCAGTGACTGCTACTTTGCCATGTGGTTAACAGAACACACCTGGGCTGGCTCCAGCAGTGTAGAGCTCTCTCTAAGCTGTGCAATACCCTTTTCCATTTTTCAATAAATGTGGAGATCCAAGTACTGCAGGTTGTGTCTTAAAGCCATCTAGCAGAGGACGATGCGGCACAGAGTCTGTCTCTAACTGACACTATAAACGCATCACCCACTGAAGTACAAGGGACCGCATGTTTTTTCCTCTTATTTTTTCTGACATGCAAATCATCATAATTTTGCCATTTTAATTTTTTTCATAGTTTATTCTTTGTAATTATGTTACTAATTATTTGTAATTGTTGATCACATTTGTAAGGGCAAAACATGAATTATCTTGTTTTTATGTATTAAGTATAATGTGTTCTTTCATATGACATGCCTGCCTTTTTAGTTTAGGTTGTACCAAATATATCGTCAAGCATACCAACCCATGTTTCCTTGGTGAGGAATTTGGATTTCACCTTTTCCTAAAGCCAGCAGACTGAACCATACAAGGTCAAATCACATGTCTGCTATCACATGTCGCTTCAGATAAAACACAGTCTAGATTACTCCTGATCTGTTCAGTTAGGAGAGACACAAATTGTGACAGCCTTATAAAACTGTAACCAGCAGATCCAACTGTTTTTATCTCCCCCAAATACTCTGAAGGACTTCTTTTTCTCCCTGTGCTCTGTCTGAAAGGACTTCAGTTTGTCAGCACTGGTGCACACAGTCCAGCTTCACAACGATCCCTATCTACCTCTAATGTATGATCTGTGACATTATTCCACTGTCTCATCTCATCTCTGGCACTTTTTTTGCCTTAATTCCTGCTATGGGTACATGTTGCAGATTTGATATTATTGGCTGATGTGCCGACGCAGCAGAACGGTGTGGATGGATAAAACAAAACAGGACGCCAAAAACATGATGTAAGCTACCTCTATGCCTGTGTGAGTGATGGACTGACATATCTGTTCACAAAAACATGTTAAAACTTGCAATATTTTCGTCCTTCTAGTCACATGTAACCTAACTGCAGATCTAGTTTAGCCACATCTCACCTATAAACTTTGTAAAAATATTAAGACCGCTTTTCTATTTTTTTAAATTATGAGACAGGTTATATGTCTGACACACAATTTGTTGCAGTAGAAAATACACCGTTTATTGTAGAAACAGCATTATTGTCAGAATGGGAACTTTCTGACGGTCCTTGAATGCATCATAGGTTACAAAAGAAAAACTTACCAAAATGAGCCTAAAAATTATGATATTTCTATCAGAATCACTTTTTTCTACTCATACCATTTAAAAACAATGCCACAAAAAAGCATTTGGAATAACTAAGTGCTGTTAAAACATTAAATTCTGCTCCTCAGTGACACTGTTTCAGGTTTCAAATGCAGGTTGAAAAGGTAGAAATCTGTTCAGTAACAGTGGGGAGGTCAGGGTCTAAAGGTTAACCCTCTGAGCCCCACATGTTTCTTTTAATACTAAAATTATTTTAAAAATTTGAACTTTTCACAAATCCTGGAACGGATAATAGGTTACGAAAGTCTTGTTATAAAAAGTGACCAAAACTTGTGTTAAAATGTTGATATTTATGTCAGAATCTCTTTATTCCACGTGTCATTTAAAATAAAGCATTTGCACTAACCAGATGCTGTTAAAAACATTAAATTCTGCTCCTCAGAGACACTGTGAAGACATGATTGATTCTGCTGAGACCAACGGTCACGTGACAAATATTCACTGAAAATCTGTTTACAAAAAGTGGAGAGGAGAGGACAGGAGAGGCTGTTTACACAGAGCAGAGAGGAGAGGACAGGAGAGGCTTCAGTATGTACAATATGTGGAGAAAACTGTTTTTGGTGATTTTACATTTTTGGGGGGGGGGATTTTGTCTTGATATTTTTGGGTCTTTTTTTTTGGGTCTTAATGCATTTTTTGGGTAATTTTGTGATTATTTGGTCACTTTAAAAAAAACCCATTTGTGACACTTTTCCCGATTTCTGTCATTCTAACTGTTATTCTGCACAAAGACATGTTTAAGTTGTTCTGATTGTGCTTATTCCATAGAGCTGCAGGACTTATAGATTTATAGGGATTTTACAAATTGCAGTGAAACTCAAAGACACAGAGAGGAGAATGTAGAAAGAGTAAAAAACAACAGCAAAAGCCCTGAAACAGCTTGTTGGGGTTGAAATGGTTACATTTCGGCAGAGTTCAGACAAACGGATGCATTAATGTGAATTATGGACATATATATGAATTAGGAATACGTAACGTAAAAAACGTCGACGCCACGTTTCCCTGGTTTCTATTGGTCGCTGCAGAGTTAATTGGTTAGAGGAGCCAGCTGAAGACTATTTAGAGATTGAGATGGAGGAAGTTTGGCGGCATGCTCACAACACACGGAGGATGGACTCGGGCCGCGGTGGAAGTATCTGCCGGTAAGCGACATTAGTTGAAATATAAAGCCGCAAAAGAGGAGTAATGGTTTAAAAAGTAACGTTAGTGCTGCTTTCAAACACTGCCGTGCTGCATTCAAGAGCGGCCGTTGGTGCAGGAGGAAGAACAGTTTGACGATTAAACAAAGTTATTTTCCTAGTAAAATTATACAAATATGCATGATTTTTGATGCCGAGTGCTGCTGTGGAGAGCGATGTAAATAAATAAGCGGACAGGTGTGTTAGACGTTTAAATATCAGAAACTTGTGTAAAGCTAACGACAGGCTGTCTGTCTCTTGTTTAACGTTAGCAACACATTCAACGTGAACCTCAACTTTTGATTTGTATAGCTTAATACACATTCTGGACATGGCCCGCTGGTATACGATGTTTGGTTTGGTTGCAAAAGATGGGAGCTGTTGGGAGCTGTTCCGACAGCACGTAAAGCTGTTTAGGTAACATAGTTTTAGCATGGTGCCTCTAAAGCTAACTAGCTAAATCTACTTTAAAGATTGCGATTAGGAAATATTAGCAGCTTTTCTCGTATGATTTGATTCAAACGTCTCCTAACTGTTATGTTGAATATAAATGTTGTTTTTCAAATGGCCGTGTTGCCAGGTCGGTCTTGGCTTCCTAAATGTTACTGCTGGTTCAACAAACCGTGGCCCTTAAGCCCCGCCCCCACCGGAGGGGAACCAATCATCTCTCTCCATTTATTTTGTATCGACAGAGCGCGCACAAGCCCCGCCCCTACACGTGGGGGGGAACCAGTCACCTCTCATTTACTAATAGTGGGGCAGATAACCAGAAGGATTGTGCAGCTGTTATTTTATGATAAAAGCATCAAATTTGGTATGCTTGTAGCCAATGGCATATAGAACAAAATTAGATGTGGAGGCACGACAAATTTTTAATATGGTGGCCATTTTTCAAGATGGCCGCCAGTGATGACAGTTTTTAGATTAAGTTCCACATTAACAATGGATAATAGGTGATAGAAACATGAAATTTGGTACAATTATAGCCAGAGAAATGGGGAACATGTAGAGGGATCAAGACTTCTCCATTTTTTTTTTTTTTTTTTTTGAAAAATGGCCACCATAAAAATATGTAAAATTACCACAGATATATAAAATTCATCGTACCTCCACATCTAATTTTGTTCTATGTCTTTGCCTAAAAGTGTACCAAATTTGACGCTTTTATGATAAAATGCATTGTGCATTTTATGATAAAAGCGTCAAATTTATATAATTTCTAGCTAAGCTGTTAAGTAAAAATTCCAAAATATTACAGATTTAAGAAAATGTATAAAATAAAAAAATATAAAAATTAAAAAAAAAATACTTAGGAAAACTATTATTGCACAAGTAGGCAGTATTGACATTCCTTACATATGTTTTTGTGCAGTCCTGAAGTAAGTCTTGCAGCTGCTTCTGAAGTTTTTGCTTCACACAAAATTGGCATTATATTCGTGTTTTGAGTCAACCTTTCAACTGGTTGTATGTTCTCAGTACTGTTTTTGTCCCGAGGTCTGTTCAGTGTGTGTGTTTACTGGAGTCCCCATGTGAAAATCACCCACCTACACCTTATAGATTTATATATTGCAGTGAAATACAAGGACACAGAGGAGAATGTAAAAAGCAAAAAAATGCCCTGAAACAGCTCGTTGGAGTAGCAGACTATAAGTTCTGCAGCTCTATGGAATCAGCACAGTCATGGCTAGAAGTGTGCCAGGTGTGATTTTGCAGAATATTAGTTATGCTATAAACATAAGTCACACTACAATTTAAATATTTTTCTGTTTCCAGCCTCTCCTGTCCTCTCTGCTCTGTGTAAACGGCCTGTCCTCTCCTCTCTGCTCTGTGTAAACAGATTCTCAGTGAATATTTGTCACATGACCGTTGGTCTCAGCAGAATCAATCATGTCTTCAGTGTCTCTCAAAATGTTTTTAAAAGGATCTGGTTAGTGCAAATGCTTTATTTTAAATGAAACATGTAGAGTAAAGGGATTCTGACACATATCAACATTTAACACAAGTTTTGGTCACTTTTTATAACTGAACCCTTTGTAACCTCGATCTGTTCAAGGAGTTGTGAAAAGTTGAAATTTTGAAGATGATGCCATTTTTAATTTCCTTTTTATGATAAACCATTTATTTTTGTGTCTTAAGTGAACTTGCATCTCAGTCCCACGTGGCATTCAGAGGGTTAACCTCCTAAATTTGTGTGCAAGACAGTTTTCTTGACTCTAGAGACCGATCTCCCCACTGTCACTGAACAGATTTTTACCATTTCAACCTGCATTTGAACCTCCACAGCCTGTCTCCTCACTCTTTCAGGAGCACCTGGCCTCTTCTCTAAAAGGGTGCTTCTTCTGATGCTGCATGGTAGAAATTCACTCTGTCTTTTCCTTCCAGACGTTTCTTAAATGGCTCTTGCCAGTTTGGTCCAAGGTGTAATTATCGTCATGAATGGCCAGTTATTCCGTCAGCCCAAATATGTCGCTACTTTCAGAAAGGTGGATGCTGGTATGGTGACCAATGCAGGTAAGCTGTTTATCTTTCAATCCTCGCCTCAGTTATATGGGACTTAATGACAGGAGTTGATCTGCACACAGATTTCTTTACCTCCTTTGATGCTGTCCACCCTCAGGTATCTCCACGTCCTTCAGCCTGAGGTTGCTGCAGGTCGAAGAGGTTCAGTGCCGACAGTTTCCTCCTCCAGAGTGGTGTATACTCCACCTATCAGGAGAGGGTCAGAGCCGGTCCTGCTGCAGGCCGAGCTGACGTCCAGGCAGCTCATTAATGTCTCTCATCCTCACCACAGCACCAGACACCTCTCACCACATATTGCTGAGGAGCAACCACAAGGTATGGGATGTTTAAAGGGACAGTTTGGAGCTTTTGCAGTGAGGTACCGACCCTCCGTCAGTGTTACTGCAAGAGAAGCGCTGCACGCTGCAGGCAGGGGAACCAGACCTGAACAAAGTCCCACCCTAAAACTGTTCTACCTGTTTGTGTGTATGCTATATTAGCCATATGTCAAACAGTGGTGGACTAAGTCACTAAGTACCTTTTTACTTGAGTACTATTTTAAGGGACTTGAGCATTTCCCTTTTTATATTACTTTATACATAACTTTATACATTTTGAGGCAAATATTGTACTTTTTTGCTGCTTTTGACAGTTTTAGTTGCCTTTTTTCTAGTTGAGATTTTACATGAAAACATGATGCATTTAATTTTTTTAATGAGCCATGCACTGCTTGCATAAATGAATCAATAATTATCCAATAATATATTTAGAATCTATTGAAGTTCTGGTTATGAAAATGGCCCCACCTAGACTGTTTAAGTACATTTTGATGCTGATACTTCAGTATGTTTGAATGCAGGGCTTTTACTGTAGTGGAGTTGTTCCGCAGGGTGTGATTAGTGCTTTTACTACAGTATAGTATCTGAATACTTTTTCCACCACTGGTCATTAATGCACTACTTTTTCTCAACTGGAGAACTTCCATGTTCCTACACATAAGCGCTGCAGATCGTCTGTTTTGGTCCGACTGGAACAGAGCCAGGTCCCACCGCTGGCAGCAGCTCTCTGTCTGCAGGCAGTTTACAGATCGCAGCTCTGCTTGCTGTCGGGTTCTAGGATCCACTGCCTCTCTTTCATCCAGTTAGAACTGTATATTCCACTTCATAAAGATTTCATTTCGTCTCCATATTGATATTGACACCGTCGCTGTCATAGTCACTTTTTAAAAAAAAATTCTAACCATGATCTGCGGCAGCGTGCGGAACATGTACGGTTGAGGAAAAAGTCGTGCTGCATGAGACTGCTGTGGATGGCAACAGAAATCGTTAATATATTAGGGTTGTCATGATACCAAAATTTTCAACTCGATACCGATGCTCAGGAAAATATTCGATACTCGATACCACCAGAATAAAAACAAAGACTCCAGAATTTAACATATTTTTATTAACAAGAAAAATGCAATATGTAAAAAATAACAGAACCACAGGTTAAATATTTATAATAAAACAGTTGTGCAAAAAGGAACTGCAACTATGATAACAAGCTTCAGGTCTGAGGTAGTGCAAAATAGTAAATAAATACAATAGCAATTAGAACAATATTCTGAGGTTGTATGCTGGGCACAATATTAGGGAAGCTTCATTTAAAAAAAGGGGTAGAGTCGGCTGTGTGTTTGGTTGCAGGTCGACTTTTCTCCTTCATTCTGGGACTTCAAGAGAAAATTACACTTTTCAGTCACCAACATTTATGTGAACTTAATTAACTCTATGCTTATGTATACTGACACTGTCAATTAACGTAATATGGGCATACTACGTGCCTTATTTATTGATTTACGTTGCTTATAATCATTAACGTGATGTCGGCCTTTAATTGCTAGCTGCGGCTAATGGCTAATAATAACACCGGCAATAGGTAAGTTTGAAACGAAAGACACTAACCTGTCGAAATTCACTTTAAAGGCCAGAGTGTCGGACCTTAAGATGTTTCGCCAAGTTTGAAGTACTGCTTGTGCATGTCACGGTGAGGGGGAGGGACCTGCTGCTGTGTGTGCGCAGGCAGAGGGAGAAGGATGCAGCGTCGGCAGCTCGTCGCCGGGAGGGGGGGGGGATCGATACTTATGAGTATGTAAATAAAAATGATGTATGTAGATAAAATGAGTATCGTATTCGGATAAGTTTTAGTATCGATACTCAAAAAAAGTGTCGATACTAAAACGTTGTATCCGGATACGATACTTTTGACAACCCTAATATTAATATAATATCTGCAGTCTGGTGCCTGCCTGCAGAGCGTCTAGTGCAGGAACAAGCCGAGGGTCAAAACAACTAAATGATCGTCCAATAGGTGACACTAATTCTCCCCTGTTTTCTTTCCATTTGGTTCAGTTGGAATAAATCTTTTTTTATTAAGCTATTAAATTCAACATGCATTCATCTCATGCATTCAGGACTCCTTTTTATGACCATTACAATTGTGCGTGTAAGCCTGGAATCATTAGGCACAAAGGTAATATTTATTTCTTTAACTTATTTAAAGTGTTATTTGAATTGTTTGCACTGGCCTTTCAGAGCACATCTTGTCCTCTCTAAACGGAGGGTGTGTTTGCTCGATCTCCATGTTGACAGTCTTTCTTTCAGATTCTGCTGCTCCGCTTACAGCTCACTCACAATCTGTTCAGAGCTCAGAAGTTGTTCAAGCATGTTCATCTAATGGAGGAAACCAACAGGTTGGCTTCATTTTACTGACTTATCTTCTTTATGGCATAAACCAAAACAGTCCAGATTCTTGTGCTAACTACAGTGTATGTGTGTGTCCAGGAGACGTCTCCCAGGGAGTGGACGGAGGCTGGTGCTGCAGCTGCAGCCTCGGGCCCCCAGGGGAGTCCTGAGGAAACGAAGGCCTTCCTCCAGAGTAAAGACCTGACCTGTGGCATCTGCATGGACAAGGTGTACGAGAAGAATACTCCAAGAAACAAGACTTTTGGAATCTTGCCCAACTGCAATCACTGCTTCTGTTTACAATGCATCATGACCTGGAGGAAGACCAAAGACCTGGGGCCGGACGTGGTCAAGTAGGTCACTGTTCTCATGTCTCGTACAGGTTCAGCTTTGTGTTTCACTGCTTTGAAAGCTGCTCTCATTGACTGTTCCTCTTCAGGCGCTGCCCGCAGTGCAGAGTGAGGTCGGCCTTTTATGTGCCCCACAAACTCTGGGTCGAAGGTCAAGAGAAGGAAACCCTAATCGCCGACTTCAAAAGGAATTTCAGGTACTTCAGTGATTCAGTTTGAGTGACTCGTGTCCTGCCACTGTTCAAATAATAATAAAACTAGAGTCTGGCAGCAAACGCTGACTGCAAATAACAGTAAATTAAGTTTTATGGATAATTTGTTTAAAATACAGATTATGTACATTCAATAGTGGTTATTCTATTAAAAGCAATCAAAAATCAAATCAATCAAAATTACTTTATACATCCCCGAAGGAAATTCAGTTGGTCTGGTAGAACCTCTTGAAGAATGAGACGGCCTCATGGCTGTAGGAGCGAAGGGTCTTTTGAATCCCTCCGTCCTGCAACGGGGAGAGAGAGGAGGCGTCCACTGCTGTTTATTATATATATATAATATAAAAAATTATTTATTTTTATATATATATATATATATATATATATAATTTTTTTTCACCTACATCTGAACTAATTATTGATAAAAAAATAGATTTTTAAATTCTGTTGTCATACCACCATGTTTTAGATGAAAAAAAGAATATGAATTATTTTCAATATACTACTTGCAAAATAAAATGTATAATTATTGCAGCCTAAAATGTGCTACTATAATATTTGTTTGGTAAATTTTGCTGGCAGACTTTAAATTTTTTTTTAATTTTTAGTTTGACTGTAGAAAAGCAAAGTTGCCTTAATATGTATGATTTAAATTTTTTAGCTGGAACTCATTCAGTCATTTAACATTCAAGATCATTGAACAATTTAATACTGTCAAACAACTATAATATCCCATTATATTTTACAAATTTAACCTTCCTGCTGCTAAAGTAATTTAACTTTTTATTTCATATAATGTTTGCACTTAGTAGAGAAAGGAGAACTCAATGCAGTGAATTTCTGGAAAATGTAAGAAAAAACCATGTAAAATAAGAGGGTAAAATTCTCAGAAATAACTTTATTAGAATTTAAATTGTGCAGGGTACAGTTGTATTCGAGGCTTCTCTCCCGTTCTTCATACTGGACATGATGCTCCAGCTTCACTTTAAACCTCTGAACTCAAAGTGTTATATTCGGAGCGTTTACTCTTTAGGTTTAGAGGAAAAAATGGTGGCAAATATGTTGGTAACACGTGAACTAATTGCTCCACTCTGAATCTCCCTCACTATGCATAACTCAGAAGGATTATTGAGGTGTAAAGGTGATGTTACTGGGGACTTCCACCAGCCGCGGAACGGCAACGTAGCGAGCCAGCCGTATACACGCGAGATAACACGCGATAATCCTGAACATACGGGAGACCGCGAGATCCCGTGATAAACTGTGTATAAAGTAAACGACAACAAACAAACAGCTTATGCTGGGCTTACACCAAACGATTTTCAGTCCCAGACTAAAAACCGAAGTCTTTAGTAAATCTAGGAGTTTTACTGGAGTCACATTGCTCCCGTCATCTCCATCGTTAATTGTAAGGTAGTAATCTGCTCTGTTTCATATCAGTCTTTTCCTAGTCTTGGGTTTGCGATCATATCAAACGTGTTTGATATTATCTCAAGTCTCAGTGACGTAACACGATCAACAACCAATAGATGAGTTGGGGAAAGGTCCCCGGTTCCAGACCGGCCAGTAAAATGACTCCGACAGGAAAAAGTAACATCACAGTAATGCTAGTAAGCTCAGTCCTAAATAAAAATATAGTGATGTCATATATTTACGGCCACAAGCCGGATTTTGGGGGCGCTGACTTTTTCTTAGTGAGAGAAAAGTAAGGAGACCCAGTTAAAATGTCTAAATGAATAAATAAAGCCCTATACATAAGTAATGAATAATCAATGTATGATTAACTAAATGAAAGCTGAAAAAGCTGATCAATATAACTATTCAATTAGACACATTATAATTAAATTGGGCATAAATGTATATCATGAATTTATTTCTAAATTTTCCTTTTATTTATCTATTTTTACTGTAAAATGGTCAACTTTTCATTTCAGAAAAACAGCCCTTTATCAGCTTTGTGAGGTGGCATTTTGTGGTGTCTTCTCCTTAGAGCATGATGAGGAAAAAAATTGCATGGTAGGTAAAAAATGCTAAAATAATCTAGTTGTAGTCTTGTAAATAGTGACCCTGAAAGATTCAGTCTTTGTAGAATCTCAGTCTGAGACTAGGCTGTGACTAAAAACTCTAAACACTTGTCTTTAGATGTGAGCAGGTGTGAGCTGATAGTCTTCCATGAGTCTTTTTGAAGTCTTCTGGTGTATAGGTGGCATTTCTTTGCTTCTCCGATGCTGAAGATCTGTTAATCTGACCATCTATCCTTATAGAAACAATGTGTTATGTCATAAATGATTGTATGCTGTTCCACTTAAACAATCCGTATCTCCTCGTCCATGTCGCCGATCCTCTGAGATCCTTTGATGGATTGCTGATCTGGTGCCTCTGTCATAACATAATGATGTGAAGTAGTTTTAGGCTGCATGAACTGCGTATTGGGTTTTTATATTGAAAGGGTGCGGAAGTGTATTACATTTTTTTTTGTGTCGGATTTCCTGTCTGGTGCAATCTGCTCTTGAGATTTACAAGGTTTAGCAGCGGCTCGCGGAGAAAATAGAAGTGCTACAAAACGCTGGCAGAGCGGAGAGCTGCGGCTGGGACGCTGCTGAACCGTTCCACGATGTGCCCGGTGGAAATGCTCTCATTGATTAGAGTGGCAGCGACTGCGGTGCAGCCGTTACGCGCCCGGTGAAAATAAGGCTTTAGTGACTTGTAGATGGATTTTACAGGTACATTTAAGAAATAAAAAAAAAATTAGAATATCATGAAAAAGTTCAATTTTTTTTAGATGTATCTGTACCAGGTGGAACTGTGAGTTATGAACACTGAAGGTGTAATTAACTTTAATTGAATGAGGATGCACAGTATTTAGTGTGAAATCTTGAGCCGATGTTTGATAAATGACCTCTTGTGTGTCGTCTGGTCACTGCAGTAGGAAGAGATGCAATTACTACACGCGCTACAGATGCTGCCCCTTCAAGAGCGAGTGCCTCTACTGGCATGACAAGGAGCCCTATCGCGGCTTGTTCCCTGTGAGTATAACCATATAAACATCTCCAGCGCTGCCTTGCTCCAGCTGACCTGTTGTGTGTTGCTCCTCAGTATTACACAGAGGAAGAGGATGAAATCTGCAGACCTCTGTTTGACGCCTTCATCGCCCTGGCGTTCTTCAATGAAAGTAGCGACGACGACGATGACTACGACGACTTGTGGCTTCCCATGTGACCGGTCTGAGGAATGTGCTTTTTGAGCTTTTTCATTCTTTCAGTGCCTGAAACCACTGAACGGGGTCTGTTTTGGCCCCAGAAGAACACACTGTGTTTGGACCCTTCCGTCAGTATTGAAACCTCTTCTTCTCGAGCTGGGCTGCGAGCCATGCACCACGGACGGCCCAGCTCGTTGGTTTCTCATCAGTCAGACTGCAGCTGGTGGTTTTACGGGCTAGCACTCGTTCAACCGGAGAGACTCTGACCGGTGGATCACCTGTTGGCACTCCCAGGTGTGATGCATCTTTAATCTGTGGCCTCCAGTCTGGATTTATTTCACTCTGTGGCCACAGAGCTTCAAACATGTTGCAGATTGTTACTTTCCCTGGTTAACAGAGCGATCCAGTATGACTTCTCTCCGCCCAGTTTGCACCATTTTTGATATTTTAAAGTTTGTGCATGGTTAGTTTTAATTGTCTATAGATAAAAAGTACGTGCCTCTTGCTGGCGACGCCTGCCTGCCTCAGGTGATCGTCATGAGACCCTTTTTCTTCCAGTTCTGGCAAGAATATAAAATGTTAGGATTTTATTTCCTTTTAAACAAGTTGTACTTGTACACAGAAAATAAAACATTGCTTCACACTTTGTCTCACTGAAAAGGTTTCTTGTGCTTTTGTCATTTAAAGGTTTCTGGTTAATAAGATTAACCCTCTGAAATGTATGTTAAGTCATCGCCAGAAGTAAACTTTATCGTAGAAAGGAAGCTATAAATATGGTTCCAAAAGTTTTTATTAGAAATATCACAATTGCTTCGTTTTGGTTACTTTGAGGACATAGGCTGTGGAAGTTTAAAATGGTACAACAGGGTTGCTGAGAACCGTTCTCGGCAACAACAAAAAAAGGATAAATTACTTAGATTGTACTTGGAATCAATTTTTATTTTTGGCTCTCAAAATATGAGAAGTTGTTTAACAATAAACCCACAAACATGATGATGGAAAACACGAACTGTTTATTTTTGGGGTCATGGCCTAATAAGTTTGGGAACCCTTGGCACACAAAGCAAACAGAAAATCCAGAAAACAGAAACAGACTAGGGATGCTCCGATCAGGATTTTGGGTTCCGATCACCGATCCGGTTTTACTGAAATCAGTATCTGCCGATCCGATATTTCCAATCACCGATCACAGCGTCGTAAACAGTAATTCAAGCATTTTAATTATTGTGTAACAAGTATTAAAATAGATGAGAAAGTATTATGAATTGACAACAATCCGTTTTATTGCAGGGAACTTGCAACACTCCACTCTAGCTATTACTCTCTTAGAGAGACAACTTCAAGCTTACATAGACTGTATAATCATAAAATCAAATACTTTTCATAAGTGCAACATTGCATTCTTTAAAGCAGGAGTCTCAAACTCAAATTACCTGGGGGCCGCTGGAGACAGTATCTGGCTGGGCCGCATCAGGTATTCCACAAAAAAAACTTTGCTAAAAAAAATCCAAACTTCTCAAATGCCATTACTAAGTTATTTACCTTCAATTGCTTCATCTGAACATGAACTGTCCTGAACATGAATGTATTATTAAAGAACATGAACGGAGTGTGCTCCCAGATGTATATGTATGTTCTCACAGAACGGATATACAGAAAGGCAACATGAGACATATTTTTATAATGATAAATACATATATGTTAATGTTGTGTTGTTATAATATAAATATTACTAATATAACGAATGATTAAATGTTTTATATATAAATGATTTAATGTGCAAACTTCCCGAGGGTGCTATTGAACTTCCCTGCTCTGCCCTGTTCGGGACGTCGTCGAACGTCACCGGAAAGACCCGAGTAGTCCCGAATGAACGACGAACAGTTCCGGAGGAAAAGTTACCAGTTAAGTGCGCCGCTCCTCGTTGGTTACGGCAGAGTCAAACTGAACCTAATCATAACTGCCTGTTATCACTTAGTGGTCGTTGTGTGTGAGTACATGTAATGTACATTTTTATGGATCCGGACCGGTCGCCATGTTGTGATGCATGATCCCGCACACAGAGTTTTATTTTTGTGAGACCTCACCACAGCAGGTCCTGTACCTTGTTCATGTGTGAACCAATTAAAGAGGATTAAAAAACTCTATGGAGTAGCTGCATTTTTTCTAACAGAAAATTAAGGCCAGACTGTCTACGCCAGCATACAAAATATAGTTTACAAACAACACTGCAGATAAACTGTCCAGTAGCATTTGCCTTTCATTTTGCGCTCAATATTTATGTCTTTCATGATGACATGAAAATCATGACATTTGTAGATTGCAGAAAGTACCGGCGCCTAAAGGAGCGCACTAACATTAAACTTTCATCAAATCTATCTATGTGTGCTGGTAGATTTTTTTTTTTTTTTTTTTTGCCGGACATTCTAGCCCGGGCGCTACAGATTTCAGGCCGGGCGAGGCTCTCATCTCTCTCCGCTGGGTGGCGCTGTGGAGCAGACTGACAAACATTACTCGCGAAGAAGAAGTGTGACTAAATGTGGCGGGTCTGTGCAACAGGTCCGGACCAGAGACCCAGACCCGGACTATGGACGCCCGTGTGTTCCTGGGTCGGTTTGAGGGGCGGTCGAGGCTCCTTGTCCGGTCTCTGCTGTACGGAGCCTCCGGCGCCAGCAGAGCTCTGCGGGTCTACCGTCGGCAGCAGCGAGCCGGACCGGACGCCCTGCCGGACCTCCTGGAGACCCTGACCCGGGACCAGGTCGGCTGTCCGGGATCTGCAGCCCCGCTGACGGTGTGAGTAGAAACACTCATCAGTTTATTCAGAGAGAAGACTTTTTGTGAAGTTATATTTTGAGCGTGTTCACGAGAGAAACACCGACATTAATACACACAAACATGAAGTGGGCTTCGTTCAAAATACAGTCACGGAAAAAATTATTAGACTACTTTTGTTTTCTTCAATTTCTTGTTCATTTTAATACGTTATACATTTTAATATTACATTTTAGAATGACTACTTAAGTTCACTTTCATAAATCAAAGTTTTTGTTTTTTATTATTTATTTGTGCTCATGCAGGTTATTTTTTTTTAGCTATCGACATGAGCATTTATATTTCAAGATCTCAGTGGAATGTAACTAAGTACATTTTATGTAATTTCATATTTCTACTCCACTGCATCTAACCGACAGCTTTACTTACTTTCCAGGTCAGATTTAACATAAAAACATGATTAATTTAAAGTGATTAGACTTTTGTTCTCCCAATAACGATCACGATAAACAATAGTATCATTGTATCGATGTTGTCTTAGTTTTATAACGATATTAGAGCATAGTATGTTCATCCTTTTCAACAGCAATGCATTTTTAAATCTCGAGAATATTAAACATAAAACATTACAATGAGATAATCATTATGTATTGTATTATTTTATTATTAAAATAACATATACACAGCTGGAACGGCTGCTTTGGAAATATAGGTGTTTTTTTTTTGACAATTTGATGAGCGAGTTTTAGATGATTTAGATATTACATTTTCCTATTCAGATTAAAAAATTGATGGTCGTTTGATTTTGTTATAGTCATAAAACATATGTTTCATTTTTTCCTTTTTAATTTCACAAAATTCCAGTTTCTTATCAAGTTCTTTAAGTCTAGTTATTAGGTTGTGGCTGGATAAATATTATGTTTTATTTTAAATTAACGTTTGTTTGTTTTTTGTCATTTTTCAGTATTTATGCTTGTTTTCATTTTATTCCCAACAGTTATTGTTCCTTGTCTTGAGGGGAGTCAGTTTTTAATTTGAGTATTGATGTTTTCTTGACCACCTGCATCACTGATTGTGCTTTAAATGAACACACGTGACCTCTGACCTCTGTGTCACGGGATAAACTAGGTGCATACCAAAGACGGGGGCTGCATCTCATCTCCCTTAATTTTCGCCTCCTCTATCCTCTATCCTCTATCCTCGCTTGAACCGGAAGTTCTTTTGCGGGCGCCATCTTTAAGACCGTTGTTAACCTTTCCTGCTCTGCTCGTCCTGACCGTAGTCGGGGGCATAGGGGAGATCTCCTCCAGGGCCGACGTCGTCGGGGTTAACTCCCTCACAACAGTGGAAGCGAGGTCCGTCCAAGATGGCGACCGCAGCAGACGTTTGTTTCCGTAACTGAGCACATTTTGGCTCTCTATCCCTCGCCTTTATCCTGCAACTCTTAGCATGATGCACTAAATGCCTATGAACAGTGTATAAACAGTCTCCTAGCTCTTCAATTACTCGTCTATCAATCTCGACGGTAATAATAGCCCCTTTTGCCGTCCAGACTGCACTAACTCTGCTAAGCTATAAAAAGCTACTTTGCTATTGTGTGTGGAGCTACCCCCGTCAACATGACGCAAAACGAACAGGGAAAGAAACGCAAAGAGAAAGAACCTCCTGTCTTCAAAGATGGTATGATCTTTGGAATTCCCTTAAATACGCAGAAGATACCAGCAAGCTCTTCAGCTACTGCTGCTGCTGCTCCAGCCGGCTCCGACCACGACTATGCTCTACTTGAATCCCACACATGCATTCAAGATACTGATCTCATTCCCCTGCCTGCTTCTGCTTCAGCGATTAAACCCAAAGAAAAAAAACAAAAGGCTGAGATGTCTTTAGCAGACTTGCAGAACAACATTGTCGCTGCAGAAGATATCAAGACCAAAGTCGTCAACATCTGCTGTGCAATGTTACCTGACTCTCAGCAAAAAATTGCAAGTGATATTGACATTGTCCACCGCCTAGGAAGACACCAGGGGACTCCAAACAGACCCAGGACCACCATCATCCGCTTCACAAACAGATCCACAAGAGACCTTCTGTGGAGAGCGGCAAAAAGAAACGAATACCTCCAAAATAATAAGCTGAGGTTTGCTGAAGACTTAACTGCTGATGACAAAGCAATGCGTAACAAGTTGTGGCCCATGATTGAAGCTGCAAAGAAGGAAGGAAAGAAAGCTCATTTTGCAGGTACCCGTGTCATCATCGATGGAAAAGAGCTGCGTCCAGAGCAACTCGAGCGATCCCAGATGACCTCTTCACCCACTGGTGTGGCTTCCCACACTTGAACGCAAGACAAACCCACAAACATATACCATCCTCTACTCTTACATCTCACACATAAGTCTGTTCAAGTTATCCTCCAAGACGATTATTATATTTTGTGTGAGCATCTCCTTTTTGCACTATTGCACACACTTAATTGTTTGTGTATTCCACCAAGGAGCCTGATAGGGGATACTGAAGAACTATTCCTATATTCAAACATTATGACATGGACTTGGCTCACTACTACAATGATGGGGGACAAGGACAGAAACTAGAAATGTTACATTTACTTTTTGCAATTGAAAGACTTTTTTCTCCCCTTTATCTTTTTTTAAGAGCCGAATAATATAAGCCACTTTCTGTTGATATAATCTACCTCATGGAGAGACTGTTTGACACTGTTCGATATAGTATTACTGTTCTATTCTTTAAGGGATAGAGACTGTTCCCTATACTCTTCTAACACTTACTTTTTACAGTACCTGTTCCTAGTACTGTTCTTTTACATTGTCTTTCTCTGTTTTATCTCTTAACGCCAGGGGGCTAAGGCAGAATGTCAAACGCAAAGCTTTATTTTTATTTGCAAAGCAGCAAAAAAATGATTTTACTTTTTTTCAAGAAACGCATTCAGTCAAGAACGATGTGCAATTGTGGAAAGCACAGTGGGGCAATGATATTTGGTTATCTCATGGTTCAGAAAGAGCAGCAGGTGCTGCTATTTTGAAAAACTCATTTAATGGGGACATTTTGCATTCTGAAGGTGATCCTAAAGGTCATTTCTTTATTCTGATTATTAACATCAATGATACTGTAATTTTACTGATAAATCTGTATGGGTACAACTCGAAGGGGGAAAATAATTTATTGCTTGATGTGCTAGAATCTCGCCTCTTACACTGGCTTTCTAAATATCCAAATGCAATGATAGTGATGGGAGGGGACTTCAATATTGCTCTGGATGGTCTTCAAGATAAGTGGCCTCCGCAACCCAATTATTATATGGCCTCCAACTTAATACAACTTATGCATAAGTTCAACTTAATTGATATATGGAGAAAAAAAAACCCTGGAGTGAATTCTTATACTCGGAATAATAAAACATTTACTAGCTTTTCTCGCATAGACTTTTGGTTGATCTCTAACTGTTTTGATAGTGATACTATTAATGTCAATATCCTCACTACCCCTTTAACAGACCACAAAGCAATTTCAATACAAATCTCTCTGCATCCCAATATTCACCGTAGAAGTTCATATTGGAAACTGAACAGCTCTATTCTAAAACATGACACAGTCTCTAAAACTGTCAAATCTTTGATTGAACGTTTTTGGCAAAAATCTCTGTTAGAAAATAATTTTTGTAGTAACTGGGAACTCTTGAAATTTGAACTATCAAAATTCCTAAGAGCATATGGAAGTTCGATTGCTAAAGCCAAAAAAGCTGAAGAAGAAACTCTAATCTCGGAGATAACTTCAATAATGCAAAATCCTATTTTAACTGTAAATGACTCTCAACACTTAACCATCTTGCAAGGTAAATTAGATGACATTTATAAACTGAAAGCTGAGGGGGCCTTTGTGAGAAGTAGAAGAAGGTGGCTAGAGGAAGGAGAACAAAATACCGCTTATTTTTTCAGACTTGAAAAATTCTATGCCAAAAATAACACAATACAAAAATTGAATATTGATGGAGACATCACAGATGACCCTCGTAAAATAGCAAAATATTGTTCGGATTTTTACTCCAAATTATATGAATCAAAATACTGTGAAGAATCGACATCCCATTTTTTAGGATCCCTTACACAAACCAAATCAATAGATATTGACTTAAAGGTCTCGTGTGACAATCCACTAACACTACAGGAAGTTACATCAGCTATTGAACACCTCAAGCTTAATAAATCTCCAGGCACAGATGGTATCACTTCTGAATTCTATAAAGCATTCTCCAAACAGCTTGCCCCTTTCCTCTTAGGTCTTTTCTCAGAATGTATAGACAATGAGTCCCTTCCTCCCACCTTAACCCAGGGCCTTATATCTCTAATTCCGAAACCAAAGAAAGACGTACTCCTAATTGACAATTGGCGCCCAATTTGTTTACTTAATAGTGATTACAAATTATTTGCTCTAATATTTGCTAAAAGAATTAAATCTGTCTTGGATTACATAATTGATGAAACTCAGTCCGGCTTCATGAGAAATAGACATATTTCCAATAATGTCAGATTAGTACTTGATTTAATTGATTATTCAGATTTATGCCCTGATGAGAGTTTTATTCTTTTTCTAGATTTTTACAAGGCTTTCGACACAATCGAACATAAATTCATATTCCATGCTCTAGAAAAATTTGGTTTTGGTCCATACTTCAGCAGCGCCATCAAAACAATGTACGCAAATGGAAACTGCTCAATTAAATTGCAAGCTGGTACTTCTCCTCGTTTTTTCCTTAAACGCGGAGTCAGGCAGGGGTGCCCTATATCTCCTTATCTTTTTCTCCTTTGTACGCAGCTACTCACCGACTCTATAAAGCTTAGTCCATTAAAAGGTATCTCTATGGCAAGCAACGAAATTGTCATCAGCCAACTGGCTGATGATACGACCTTGTTCTTAAAAAATAGCTCTCAGATACCTTTAGCCATTGATTTGATAAATACTTTCTCTATTGCCTCCGGACTTTGTTTAAACTTAAAGAAGTGTGAACTGCTTGCTCTTAAATCATGTAATATCTCTTCCATATGTAATATACCTATAAAAGACACTATCACTTACTTAGGTATTGTCATTACTAAAGATAAGGAAGCCAGATGCGACTTAAACTTTCACTCTATTATTGACAAAACTCAAAAGAAATTAAATCAATGGCTGCAGAGAGATTTGTCATTGAAAGGCAGAATATTACTAACCAAAGCTGAAGGTCTTTCCCGTCTTACATATGCTGCTTTATCTCTTGATGTTAATAAAAAAGATCTCAAAAAACATTGATAAGATGCTATTTAACTTTGTATGGCGAAACAAAACCCATTATATTAAAAAAATCAGTAATAATGAATACATATGATAAGGGCGGTCTTAATTTTTTAAATTTTCACACTCTGAATAATACATTCAAAATTAACTGGCTTAAACAATTCATTAAGAACCCCTCTTCAATCTGGAACTTCATACCAAACTTTATTTTCTCTAAATTTGGAGGCCTTAATTTCCTCTTATTTTGTAATTATGTGGGATTGTAAATAAGCTACTATAAGAAAAATAATCAGAAGCATTAAAAGGGCAGCATTAACCAAACAGCATTAAAGGTAACATAAGCTTGAGTGAATAAAAGAAGTATTAAGAAATGATTTTGTAATAAGCACATAACACATCTCACATGTTGCAAGCACATGCACACACACACATAGTTTCATATCTACAAGTCTTATATGAAATTAGGAAATGATCTCTCGATGACCTTTTGGGGGAAACTACCCACACCAGATAAACAGGAACCCAACTCGAGAGAAGCATACTGTAAGTGACAAGATATTACAGTGGAAAATTACAAGACAAAGAAGCCGTTGGTCAAGACCTTACTTGGACGTAAACATGCAGACACATAAGAAAATAGACAAAGGCAACACCCTAACTGAGTAGGAGGAGACACAGCGAAGCATGCTATATTAACGAGACCACGCTAGACAACGAGCAGCCTTTTCTTATGTACTGGTTGATGTATGTATTGAATTGAGCTCCGCACTTCATGAACTGCGCTTAAAGAAAACAATAAAGTGTTTTCGTTTGACTCTTCCACCGTTTCCTCGTCTGCTCTCTCTGCTCCCTCAAAACAACTCGGGGGAGTACAACTGATGTACTCAACAATTACAATATTGAAAAAATCCCCCTGAAATTATCCAACTTTCACAAACAGATGCTTCTTTCCTGGTCATTAATCTACAAACATAACTTTTCCCCGCATAGATACTATATATGGAACAATAAAGACATTATATATAGAAACAAATCCTTATTTTACCCCTATTGGTTTACTCACAATATACTCCTAGTTCATCAGTTATTTAACTCAAATGGTACCTTACTTACATATCAGGAATTTGTCATAAAATATAGAATCCCAATTCCTATTAATGAATATAATATTGTTATCAATGCTATCCCTCTAGGTGTAATTATGTTATTTAGATGCACTTTAACACAAAATCCGACTGTTTTGCCCCTTGATCCGTCCAAACATGAAATTGGCCAAATTTGTTTCTCTTCTACACGCAACAATAACCGAAAAATACGTTCACTGTTTCAGAAAGAAGTTTTATCAACCCCCTACATCATTGCTTATTGGAATAATTTTATTGATAACCTTAATTGGGAGAAGATTTGGAATTTGCCAGCAAAATATATAGTCAACAATAAGATCAAAGAAATTTCTTTTAAAATAATTCACAGAATCTAACCCACTAAAATTTTTCTTCAACGTTTTAAAAAAGATTTAGATTTGAATTGCTTTTTTTGTGAAGGACACCCTGAAAGTATTTTTCATTTATTTTGGTCTTGCCCTTTTTCGTCTAAGTTCTGGAAAGATATTTGTAACTTCCTTTTTTTTTCAATTGAACCTAATTTGTCCCTTTGTTTTGAAAATATACTGTTTGGTTTCACTGACTTCCCATACACAAAAAAAAAAATCAATATTACATTATAAATCTAATTATACTATTGGCAAAATATCACATACATAAATCTCGATACACAAAAAAAAATCCCCTCTTTTCTATATTTATAAGTGAAACCAAGCAGTATATTAATTCTATTAAAGACTCTACTAATTTGAAAGCTGCTAAAACTCTGACTATTTGTAATTTTTATAAAATTTTTGTATGACAACCTCTTTATGATTTATTGAAACCCCCTGGCGACGTTCTGATGTATTTTTTTGTATTACACCCCACCCAACTGCCTTAATAAAAAAAAAACAAAAAAAGAAACAACAGTGGAAGCAACAGGACTAGGCTTTACCTTTTGAACAGCAGCTTTATTTTGAACCATAAGCACCTTGGAATACACTTTTTCCTTTCTCTTCTCTTGTTATTCTCACACACTCGCATACAAAACTACCGCTCGCTCTCTTCTCTTCACTGAACACACATACGCACACACTCGCGTCACACTCTGCTTTCTCTCTTAAAGGGATACACACACCAATCTCATAACACCGTCCCAAAGCTCTTATTTGTGATCGGAGGATAGAGGATAGAGGAGGCATATCGGAGGAGGCACAAGCAAGGATACACGAGAGAATCCTATGCGGAAGTGTTTTAGCGGTGGCCCCG
Source organism: Centropristis striata (assembly GCF_030273125.1). NCBI lineage: Eukaryota > Metazoa > Chordata > Actinopteri > Perciformes > Serranidae > Centropristis > Centropristis striata. The sequence continues at coordinate 16,398,888 of NC_081521.1, forward strand.
CCCCCTGACTTATTGAATAGACAGCAGCTGATCGGACTGATGTTATACATCGCAACATCGCTGTAGTTTCATACCGGAGTGAAGACAGATCACAGATTAAACTAAAGTGTGTCACCACAAGTTTTATATTTTATTCATATGATTCACCATGTAGTTAAAATCTGTTATTGTGACTCTGAACAACAAAAACACCATAAACATATTTCTACATTTATAATAAATTAAGAGAAAGATCGCTCTAGAAGTTTTTTTTCCTTTTTGTGATCTGTTTTTTTCCCCAGCATACAGATTTATTATGGATATTATTAAAGTTAAAAAAACAGTAGAGAGTATGAGAGTCTGTCCGTCAGCAAGAAACACTTTTACATTGTTTGTCATTTTCATCAGTCCCACGTGAGGCTGATCATTACTGAGTGACATAATTTACATTTTACCTTAATCATCTAACCTAATAAATTATTGGCCGGTGTTCAGCGGACACAATCATGTTCTGGGATATTAGATAATTAATTTATCACCAGGATCGTCTACTACGGCGGTGTATTAGGGCCATGTGTAGCTCTCGTCACGACAGACACGGATCAGTTTCTCTTTAACTGGCATTTATTTCGTCTCTTCTCCCATGCTGTTCAACATGTCTTTATATCAGCTCAAACAAAGACTATACATGAAATAAATAAGAGCAAAAATGCATACAAGTAATACCTCATTAGCCGCTTGTCATGAAGAGAGGTTCTTGACACACCTCGGCCATGCTTTGCAGTCTAGCTTCACAGTGTAGCATCAATTAATTCTACCGTAGCAACACACAGGTAGTAACATTGGTTCCAGGCCAAATCATAGCAGCACCGATAGGAACAAACTTATAAATACATTATGAAATTAACCCGTGTTTTATCTTATAACACACACATGAATTTACTCATTTAAAATTTTTATCTAAATTATTTAACAACATGAAATTATGAATTATTATCTTTAACATGAATCCAACAGCACTTACACTCCCACCAAATCACTCATTAACTTGAACTGAGGGATTTCTAAGACAAAATTTGAGAGTGAGAATGTAGACAAATTAATGTGTCTGTATGAATGTGAAGTTATGTGTATAACTTAGTTGGCCTCTATTAAGGTAACTACTTTGTGGATGGGCCTCTCAAGGTGAGTAGCTCTGGTATGTAGTTTTCCTTTCTCAAATGTGGCGTCACTGACAAGTAGCTTCAGGTTTCTCACCATGCCATCTGTGCTGGGCTGAACTTCCACGACCTTGCCAAGCTTCCATTCGTTTTGTTGGTGAGTTGTCATCTTGTAGGATCACTATGTCATTTACTTGTGGGTTTCGTGATTGTCTTTGCCACTTCTGCCTTTGTTGGAGATTTAGCAGGTATTCACGTTTCCACCTTTGCCAGAATTCATTGGCCAGAAACTGCACTCTTCTCCACCTTTTACTCAGGTAAAGGTCTTCTGCACAGAACCTTCCAGGTGGAGGCAGAATAACTGATGACTTCATGGTCAATATATGATTAGGTGTGAGAGGTTCTGGACCGGTTGGATCATGAAGGTGTTCAACACTCAGGGGCCTGCTGTTGATTATAGCCATTGTTTCATATAGAAAGGTCCTCAAAGTTGTGGTGTCGAGTCTGCTCGCAGATTTATCGAGCATGGCCGCCAGGATGCTCCGAATTGTACGAATTTGACGTTCCCAAACGCCGCCCATATGACTCGCTGATGGAACGTTCATCACAAATTCACAGCCCATCTTTCTTTGTTGTTCTTGATCCATTCCTTTTAATAACTCAGAAAACGCTCTCCTGACACCTACAAAATGTGTTCCCTGATCGCTTCTCAGTTGGCGCACAGGTCCTCTGATGGCTATGAATGTTCTTAGTGCATTCATGAAAGCATCTGTAGTTAAGTCGTCTAGTAACTCTATGTGAACCGCTCTGCAGCACAAACAGGTAAACAACAACCCGTATCGTTTTAACTCCTTTCTTCCCTCCTTCACGATGAAGGGGCCAAAACAATCAAGACCACAATAAGTGAAGGGAGGAGAGGTCTTGGTTCTCTCTTCCGGCAGATCTGCCATTTGTTGAACCTCAGTTTTTCTTCTGTATCCTACATTTCACACATCTGTGAATGTGTGAGGAGACCACGTTTCCACATCCTATGATCCATATCCCGTTTGCACGCAACTCGTTCATTGTCATGCCTCTCCCTTGGTGGAAGATCCGCTCGTGATGATGCTTAACGAGCAAGGATGACACATGAGATTTCTTTGGAAGTATTGCAGGGTGTCTCACATTATGATGTAAAGCTGCTTCAGACAAGCGTCCTCCCACCCTGAGAATGTTGTTTTCATCCAAGAAAGCATTCAACTGATGTAACTTGTTGTGTTTGCTCAGGGGGTATTCTTTCTGGAGCTTTAGTTTTTGTATATCTTCAGTGAAAGCTTGTTCTTGCGCCAACCTGATGATGAAGATTTCTGCTTCTCTTTGTTCCTCAAGATCGGTTGGGTTATTTGTTCTTGGCTGAACACCTTTAAACTCTCTAACAAGTCTCTTGAGCCTAGCGACAGCTTTCACTGCTCTAGACCAGTCGGAGAATTTAGTGAGACGATTCACCACTGATCTTTCTTCTTTCGTATTTGGGTCAAAGACGAGACGTCTCAATTTCAGGGTCCGAAGCATATTTATTATGTAATAAATAAATAAACATTTTAAAACACTACATTATGTTCTCCAACCCACTCCTCTTTATTTACTTATATCATTATCTATTGTAAGAAATAAACATTTAAGGAGCTATGGTGCTCAAAAGTACCAAATGTCCTTCCTGAGTAACGTCCGGGCTTAAATCTAACTATAAAAATTTGACAAAATGTAAAAAAAAATTAAGAAATGTATACATAATTTACTTGGGCATAATTGTGGTGTTGTTTGCAATAATACCTACTAATACAGTAACAACCCAAGGCTTTTTTACATTTTTACACAAGTAATACTTTTGTCTGCATTTTTGGATTTCCCTAATGTCCTCAATGGGTAACAGACATTGAAATTCCACCATTACCCATAAAGCATTTCTGTAGTCATTTGACCAGCTACAGCATAATCAAGAAGACTCTGATGGACCCAGACAACTTCTTGAAAGGTCAATATTTGGACCTTTTTGGTCACTGGTGTATGATGTCCTAAAATCATGTGTCTTTCTGGATAACGCTTATAAAACAAATGCTGGTATTATTATTTAAAAAATGGCTTTTCCATGTGAAATCTATCATTGATGTGATGAAGACTACGTAATGTTTTAGTTAGCTAGGCCATTGTTTGGCCAAATTTTGGCAGGAAAATAGCTTATTTGTCCTCCCTGGATAACAATAGGTCCTCCCTGGATAACAAAGATCCTCTGTTACCCAGGACAAGTCCTCTGTTATCCACAATGGACATGTTGATGAATATAGTATTTTATTTCGTATTTTGTCAGTTTTTAAGCATCAAGTTGATATTGTAATATTATATTAATAATAGACTTATGTGTGTCTGATATTTTATGATGTTTAGTTGTATTTTTTCTTCAATTCATGATAGAAACAGTTAAGATTTCCTTCTTCTTCCAAGTTTGAACTATGAACATGTCCACATATTTCATACTACATGAACACTTTGTACAGTACATCCCTACATACATCAGGTCCTACTCTTTCTGAAAATTTATGAATTTACATAGTGAGATCCTCAGTTTTGAGTTATGAAGATTTGTTTGGAGCCTAGCATTAAAATTAATGCTATGCCTCATTTGTGATGATTCAAAAGGCAGAGTCGTTAACCCCCCGCACACAATTTATGAAATGCCTACATTTAACCCTCATACCGTCCTCAAGGGTCAAATTGACTCCATCTCTTTCTTTCCTTCTTTCTTTCTTTCTCAACCTGACTTGTCTTCTGTTAAACGGTCAGTTCTGTTTTTGAAATTAAGATTGAAAAATTATTTTTCAAATATTTAACAGTTCTCAGTGTCTCTCCCTTTGTACTATGTATGACTGTTGAAAAGATATATTCATGAGTAGTGAAAAACTTTGAAATCTTGCAGTACGTCATTCTGGGTAACAGTGATGCAGTGAAGTAATCTAACCTAAAATGTAATATTATCTTACACAATCAGGTTTTCTTGAGTTGAGGATACAATGACACATATTTTTGCCTTTACTGTAAAGTATTCTAATACATTTTCCAGTTTTTTTCTCTTTTTGGCATGAAAGATTGTACGATCAAGAGCACCTAATAAGCCCATTCCAGTATAACTAACCAAATATATCGCAAACATTTTTGATAAAACTATGTTTTTCTGAGCAGTAATTGTTTGTTGAACTTGAAAATTGATATCTATTAACTTTTATAAGCTAACAATGGTAGAAATTTGAATTATTTTAAAATCCATTCCCGTTACCCAGGAAGGACATTTTTCATACATTTTGCATACAATCCACAAAAAATACGCAAATGTAATTCTTAAAGTTATTCTCTGTTGTTGAGTTGTATACAGAACAGTCTAATAAACATAGAAAGAGCTTAAATAGGCATTTTTAGACACTGTCATATATTTTCACATTTTAAATCCTTATTCGTCTTTGACCCATTTACTGCCTGAACATAAGATTTACGAAGCTCAGGGTCAGTTGCTTCAATTTCTCCCACCATTTCCTCTTGAGGTAGAAGATGCTGCTGCCACAGAAAGTCTGGTCCTCGCAGCCAGTTAGACTCTTTCAACTGAACCCCACTTAGCCCCCTTGAGGCGCAGTCGGCTGGGTTAATTTCAGAGCTGACATGTCGCCACTGCTCAGGGTTAGTGTTAGATCTTATGCGCTGAATCCGGTTAGCGACAAACGTGTGAAATCTCTTGGCGTCGTTGTTCACATAACCAAGAACCACCTTTGAGTCAGTCCAGTAATACTCTCTCAGATTTTCTATCTCAAGCTCTTTCTTGATGACCTCGCCATTACGGACTGAAGTGACAGCTGACGACAGTTCAAGCCTCGGGATAGTCATTAATTTGGTTGGGGCTACCCTCGCCTTCCCCATGACAAGTGAGCAACTGATTTGTCCTGTTTCACTCGTTGCTCTGAGGTACGAGCATGCACCATATCCATCGAAGCTTGCGTCTGAGAAGTTGTGAAGTTCATAGTGCTTGACCTTTCCAAAGTTTGATGGACAATAGCTTCTTGGGATCTTCAAGGCAACCAAATTAGGCAGATCTTTAAGCCATGACTCCCATCTTGGCAGAATGTGATCAGGGAGATCTTCATCCCAGCTTACTTTGTCTCTGCATAGCTCCTGAAGGATCTGTTTGCCAACTAGTATGAAAGGAGCTACAAATCCTAAAGGGTCATAAACAGATGCAACAGTCGAGAGAACCCCTCTTCTCGTCAGTGGGTTCTCCTTCACCACAACCCTGAACTGAAATTCATCCACTTCAACGCACCACTGAACCCCGAGTGCTCGTTCAACATGAGGTTCTCCGAGGGTCATGTCCAGATCTTTGGTTTGCACACATTCTTCAGGTGGTATTGTGGCAAGTACTTCCCTTTTATTGGATACAAACTTGTGCAGTCGAAGATTTCCTGTTTTGCAGAAAGCTCTTGACTCCTCAATCAGATGTGTGGCTTCACCTGGTGAGTCAACACTTATTAAGCCATCATCTACATAAAAGCTTCGTTGTATAAACTTGACAGACTCCTCACTGAACTTTCCAAGACCCTGAGATGCTAGATGTTTAAACCCGAAGTTGGAGCAACCAGGGGATGAAGCTGCCCCGAAGAGGTGTACCTTCATCCGGTATACTGAGGGTTTGGAGTTCAGATCGCCGTTGTCCCACCAGAGGAACCTTAGATAGTCTTGATGTTTCTTTGCCACGCGAAACTGGTGAAACATCCTTTCCACGTCGCACATTATAGCTATTGACCCCTTTCTGAATCTGCACAAGACTCCAACTAATGTGTTAGTCAGGTCTGGTCCAGTTAAGAGATTATCATTTAGAGAGGTGTCTTGAAAGCGTGCTGAACAGTCAAAAACCACACGGATTTTCCCGGGTTTATGGGGATGATATACCCCGTGGTGCGGAATGTACCAGGCTGGTTGGTTCTCGAGTTCAGCTTGGGGAACCTTCTCAGCATCTCCTCGAGTGATTATGTCATTCATGAAATGGACATAATCCTTGAAATACTGCTCATTCTTCCTCAGTCGTCGTTCCAAAGCAGAGAGTCTGTGAACTGCACATGGTTTGTTGTCTGGAAGATGAGGTTTACCTGTCTTGAAAGGAAGCGGGAGTTCAAAGTAGCCATCTTCCTTCTGTCTGATACCTTCCTTCATTTTGGACAGAAAGAGAAGGTCTTCCTGTGAAACCAATATGTCATCTGTGGTGTGTTCTGTGAAATCAGATTCAAGAGCCTTGATTATGTCTACTGGATTGATTTCCTTGACATGGGTTTTGCATACAAAGTGCACTTCTCTTCTTAATGTTAATGAAGGTTGCATGATGGGTGTCACTTGATGTACTATGACTCTGTGGCTTGTTCCTATTGCATCGCTGCAATCACTTGCTGCACTAAAGCAACCGATGATGCTCCAGCCAAGATCTGTGCGCTGAGCGTAGGGATAGTTTTCTTCACCAGACAGGATCTCCCTTGGAAGGAGGGCTTGCTGACAGTTATAACCAATTAGAAGGCCTACCTCACAATCTAAGGGTGGTGGGATCTTGTCAACTAGTTGTTCTAGGTGAGGCCACCTTTGAGCTGTCTGGGAAGTTGGAATATGTGCCCTGTCTGCTGGAATGAACTCTCTTGTGAAAAGTGGTGGCAATGGGATTCTTTTGTCTAGGTTATATCCTCTGACTTGCAAATTTGTCAGTTTTTGACAAGGTATGTCTGTTGACCTGTTAGACATAGTAGACAGCCGCAAACAAACATTCTCCTTCCTTGTGTCGAAGTTATGAGCCACTTCATCCAGACTGAAAGTTGTATCGCTCTGTGTGTCTAGAAGAGCATAGACCAGAATTTCTTGATCAGGCTGCTTTATGGATGAGACCCAGACTGGCACGATTGGGGATGTCTATGTGCTTGCATGACTCTATTAGTTGTTCCTGTTGAAACTGGTTCTTTGGTTACTGCTTTGTCCTTTAACTTGTTGTCTCCCTTTGGAGATATGAATGTTTGATGTTCTGAAAACTTGTCAACATGTAAACATGTTGGATGTTTTTTCTGGCATCTTTCACATGTGCTTCTGTTGTCACACTTTCTTGAGTGGTGACCTGTCTTCAAGCACCCAAAGCAAAGCCTTTCTGTCTGAACAAACTTCACACGTTCTTGAACTGTTTTTTCACAGAACTTCCTACAGTTGGCGAGGATATGTCCTGTTCTTTTGCAGAAGTCACATGATGGAATATTGTGTTGTGCTGTGTTTGTGGACAGTGTCTTTGCTTGGATAGTTTGACCACGGTGTTGCCTTTGTCTTTCACCTTCTATCCTCTTGACTGCTTGAATGGATGAGATAGGATCACAAGCAAGATCCGCTTCCTTTGACAGGAAGTCCACCAACTCTTTGAATGATGGGTATCTAGCATTTGCTAGTCTGCTTTCCATCACCTTGCGGTTCCAACTAGACACCAACCAGTCTGGCAATTTCAATAGAATTTTCTGACTTTCGTTGCAGTCATTTAGGACTTCTAATGTTTTGATGTGGGGCATTGCAGCTTCACAACTCTGAAGGAAGTCTGCAAACTCTCTTAACTCAGAGCCGTCTTTGGAGCTTATTTTTGGCCATCCATGCAACTTATCTCTGAAGGACTTCCCTATTATGAATGGGTCTCCAAAGCGTTTTTCCAAAACTTGCCAGGCTGAATCGAATACTGCTTCTGTGCCTAGTAGGAAAAATCCTTCCACAGCCTTCTTTGCAGTGTCACCTAGGTACTGTCTTAGGTAGTACAATTTTTCGTTCTTGGGAATGTTCTTTCTGTCAATTAATGTTACAAATGACAGACGCCAATCATTAAACTTCAAAGGATCGCCATTAAATACTGCAGGCTCTGGTGTAGGGAGACGACTGGCACTGATAGCTTCTGCTAGTGCACTGACCAAAGCAACATCAGAGCTATTCTGCACCTGTACCATGTGTGGTTGTGTCACTGGAGCCTGTGATGTGAGCTGCAGGGCTGGGGGGCGAGCTCGACTTGTGTTTGGTGGGAACTGGGGAACAAATGGGGAACTTGAGGCATGTAGGGCTTGGGTTATGACTGGTTGTGATTGTGGAATGAAAGGTGGACTTGAAACATGGAGGGTTTGGGTTGTGACTGGTTGAGGACTGAATAATGGCTCAGAACCTTGAAACTCCACTGCTGGTTCAACATCATTCAGCAAGTTAAGTGTGTCACAGTTTCCAGCTTGGTCATAGACTTTTGCTCGAGCTCTTGCAGCGTTTAGCTTCTTTACTTCTTCAAGGCGATCAAGCTTTCTGCGCCGTTCTCGAATAGCTTGTTGTCTGGCTAGCTTCTCAGATTCAAACTGTGCCAGTCGTTCTTTATCTTCAGCCTCTAGTCTTTGTAGTTCTGTTGTTTCTTTGTCTTGCTCATCTAACACTGCTAGAACTTCTTGAGCAGCTGCAGCTTCAGCTACGGCCTCGTTTCTTTTGACTGAAAAGATGCTAGAGCTAGCAAAACTATGCTTTGATTGATGAGACCTTGATCGAGAGCTTGTGGAATTTAGGATTGATCCAAAATCAGGCCAGAGTTCTTCTTCTGCAGCCTCAGGATGTCCTGAAAGTTGTCTTTGTGCCTTTAGAATAATATGATCTGAGAGAGATACACATGTGTCAACCCTTCGTCGCACATCTGGTTCAGGTGATTGCACTCTACGTAGCTCTTCATACATAGATTTAACTGCAGAACAAGTAGCTTTAATACCTTGAATTAGCTCATTTAAGTCATCTTCTGAGACAGTGTCAGACAATATTTCCTTGCCTACTCTTGCATGGTACCTCCACTTCTCATAGGCGATTTTAAATCGACGTTGCAAGGTCTTTAGTTTTTCTTCTTCAAGTTCTTTTCCTTTTTCTGTGAGGGTTCGAACTCTTTCACTTCTTCGTAGCCTTTCTACTTCTGCCGATTCACTCATTGTGGTTTCAGGTTCAGCAGGTGATCCTGTATCTTTATGGCAGAACTCAGTGTTTGTGTCAGACATTTTTTTGTGTTCAATATCTTTATTGAGTTTTTCATATAGCAAAAACAACAACAAAAAAATAAAATAAAGATAAATACAAATATAAAGCAATCGGCTGGAGAAACATGAATGGAAGGTTATGACATGTATTCAAAAAAATAAAGCTGTACAGATTCTGCTCCTTCGCATATATACAGCATGTCATTATGAGTAGCCAAATATACATTACACAAACCAGCACAGACAGCCACAAAAACAAACAAACAGAGCTGTCTTAGACAAAAACAACAACCATAACAACAAGAACCACAGGGGGTAAGCCATATCATACATACATTTTAAAAAAAAGAGATCATATATAATACATAGAGATAAGTGGGGGGAGTCCCCCTAGAGACAGTATCAACAGAAGCATCATATTATCTCACTTATGGTCCAACAGGCCCTTCAACACAATGGCAGTTAGTCTTGTACCAATATAAGTCAGGAATGGGGACCAGATTCTATAGAAAGCTTCAGTCATACATCTGGACCTATATGTTAAGTATTCCATGGGTAACATATCAAAAATAACTTTATGCCATCCAGCTATTGTGGGGGGTTTACAGTCTATCCACTTCAGCAATATGTTCTTCCTTGCACAAAAAGTGAGAATAGAGAAGAGTCTTTTGGAATGTGCACTTTTAAGTTGTGTGTCTGCCAGTCCAGTAGCCAACAGTAGACACAACGGGTCTTTTTTGAGTTTAATGTCAAAAATTAGTTGTAGTCGGTTTTCTACATCTTGCCAGTATTTATCAATATATCTACAAGTCCAGACACAATGAATAAAACTCCCCACCTCGACATTACACTTAGTGCACAGTTCTGATTTACTGTTGTCCAGTTTATGTCTAAACTGGGGGGTTATCTGTAAACGGTGAAGAAGTCTGAATTGGGTTTCTCTTGCCCTGTTACATACCGAGATGTTGTTTGCGGATTCCCATATCCGTTCCCATACTGCCTCGTCAACATCCATATTTAGATCATTAGTCCAATCCCTGCTCGTGAAAGCAGGTTTGCCCTTGTCATATTTAGTGAGTGCCTGATATCCAAGACCCAGAATACCTTTTTTTTTGCCAGCAGTGACTATCTTTTCCATTGAAGAGAGTTGGTCACAGATCACTGCATTTTTTTGACTGTTTAAAAAACTCCTTATCTGAAGATACCTAAAAAACTCGTTTCGTGAAAGGTTATACTTTTTACACATTTGACTGAAGGACAGCATTACACTATTTTCATATAAATGCCCAATAGTAAGGATACCTTTACTTCTCCATAATTCAAAGCCCCTATCTGTTGAACCTGGACAGAAATCTATGTTACCACATACTGGTGAAAGGGAGGACAGTCGTCCCTCAAGGCCTTCCCATTTCCTTATATCCCTCCAGGCTTTAATGGTTGCATTTATAATGATGTTGTCACCAACAGACGTTTTAACCTTTTTTTGTTCGGATGCAAACAAGAGACTATACAAGGAATAACCAACCTGTGAGGACTCTAAGTCCAGCCATGTACTTTCATTATCATTTATGATCCAATCAGCAATATAGCGTAGCTGTGAGACCAGTTGGTACAGCCTAATGTCGGGGACTGATAGGCCGCCTTTTTCTTTAGGCTTCATAAGTCTGGCTAAGCTCATACGTGGTCTTTTTCTGTTCCATATAAAAGTGCTAAATCAACCGTTCAGTTCCTTGATCACTTTTTTAGGGAGCAAGATTGGGAGCATCTGAAATACATACAGAAGTTTAGGTAAAATGTTCATCTTAAGTAACGAAATCCTGCCTAACATGGATAGTGGTAGGGAAGTCCACCTTTCAAGGTCCTCATATATTCGTTTAAGTAAAGGTGTAAAATTGGCAGCATATAATTGGTGAAGGAATGGGGTAACCGCAATACCTAAATACGTAAAGCCCTGTGGTGTCCATCTGAATGGGCAATATAAAGGGGGTGAGAGATTTGTGTGGCGGAGACCACCTAAAGGAAGTGCTTCTGATTTCGAAAAATTAATTTTGTAGCCTGAAAATTCACCGAAGCACTCAATCAGATCCAGCACTGCTGGTATTGAGACTTCTGGCTTGGTAAGAAAAAGGAGAACATCGTCAGCGTACAAAGATATTTTATGAGTTTTACCTCCAACTGAGATACCTGAGATAGAAGGGGCACGCCTGATCGCCTCTGCTAAGGGCTCAATGGCAATTGCGAATAGTAGCGGGGATAGGGGGCACCCCTGTCTAGTACCTCGGCCCAGTTGGAAATAAGGCGATCTCTCACCATTGGTTAATACAGCCGACAATGGGTTGTCATATAATAGTTTCACCCAGTTAAGAAATGCTTCACCTAGGCCTAGTGTCTCCAGAGTGGAAAAAAGATATGGCCACTCGACCCGATCGAAAGCCTTCTCTGCGTCCAGACTAACAACTATACAGTCAAGTTTCCTAGAGTGGGACAACTGGATAACATTGAGAAGCCTCCTCATATTACTACATGAATTCCTACCAGTGATAAATCCTGTTTGGTCATTATTAATAATACAAGGCAATACCGTTTCCAGACGCAGAGCGAGGGTCTTAGACAACAACTTAAGATCTGTATTTAACAAACTTATGGGCCTATACGACGCACATTCGTCATCAGCCTTTCCCTTCTTCAGTATAAGGCTAATATTGGCCTCTGTTAATGACCTTGGGAGAGATCTATTTTCCAACGAATCATGAAACATGTTAAGCAGGGGTTGTACGAGTAAGGTTTTGAATTGTTTATAAAATTCGCAGCCAAACCCGTCTGGGCCTGGAGCTTTACCTGCCTGCAGAGAGTTGAGAGCAACCCTAACCTCCTGCTCTGTTATTGGTCCATTCAGTGATTCTCTCTGCAATTCTGTAAACTCAGGTCGGGACAGATTAGACAAGAATAATTCAGAGAACTTCTGATCTGGTACTGGCTGAGTGCTCTTATATAATTGATTATAATATTCCTTGAATACTTTGTTAATATTTTCTAAATCTGTTCTTCTTTTTCCTCCACCATCTTTAATAGCTGAGATACAATGAGAGTCAGATTTCTTATTAACCAGCCTAGCAAGATATTTATTAGGGACCGAGCACGGTGCGAGGACCCTATTGAAATTGGTCAGTTTTTAGGGACCGAGCACTAACGGTGCGAGGACCCTATTGAAATTGGTCCGTTTATTATTAGGGACCGAGCACTAACGGTGCGAGGACCCTATTGAAATTGGTCCGTCTATTTAGGGACCGAGCACTAACGGTGCGAGGACCCTATTGTAATTGGTCCGTCTATTCTTATTATTAGGGACCGAGCACTAACGGTGCAAGGACCCTATTGTAATTGGTCCGTTTTTTATTAGGGACCGAGCACTAACGGTGCGAGGACCCTATTGAAATTGGTCCGTTTATTATTATTAGGGCCCGAGCAGGCAACGACCTGCGAGGTCCCTATTGTATTTCGAATGATTTTTTTTTTTTTTATTATTCTCGTACCCAAATGATCGCATATTTCACTGCCTGAACATACCCCAAAACTCACGAAACTTTAAATATAAGTCACACCTGGCGAAAAATTTTATAATCTATTGTCATCCTGAATTTCCATCACTAGGTGGCGCTATAATAAAGGAAAGTGCGTTTAGGCTAATAACTTCCACATACTTTATCACACATTCAAAAAACTTATATCCACGCGTTCACTGAGTTGTGCTGAATCTCGTGATATAGGCCACTCCCATTTTCGCCTACCGTTTTTTTTCGCAAATTCGCGAAATGTCGCAAACCTACTTTTTCGAACTCCTCCTAGGCAATTTCATCGTTTTGCACCAAACTTTGCACAGAGCATCTATGGACCCTCATGACAAAAAGTTATTAAAAGAATTTTGATTACCCAAATAATACTCAAGTTATTAAATAACAACTTCCTGCAGGTGGCGCTCTTTTCAACACAAAACACAAAGTGTTGCATATCTCCACATTGGTGAGTCTGAATGACATGAAACTCAGGTTACTACTTCCCCATGAGCCCCTGAGGCTCTCTGCAAAATTATGGCCGATTACCCCTAGGTGGCGCTCTTTAAATTGAAGTATTTTATTTCTCCAAATTGGTTGGTCGGATTAACACCAAATTTGGTATACTTATTGTCAATACCCTCCTAAGGATAACCCTTGAAGATTTAATTGATCGGCCCCTAGGTGGCGCTCTGGCGGCAGTTTAATTTAATAAGTGCCACTGTGCCCAGACCACAAGACTTAAGGCAATGAAATTCATAGGGGTGGTATAGACTGGCCCCTGTAACGCACAGACCCTGACTGCAGCATGCCCCGACACGCGTGTACTGCGAGGGCCCGTTCAGTACTGCGCGCAGTCCTAGTTAGGGCCCGAGCAGGCAACGACCTGCGAGGTCCCTATTGTATTTCGAATGATTATTAGGGACCGAGCACTAACAGTGCGAGGACCCTATTGAAATTGGTCCGTTTCTTATTATTATTCTTTTTCATAACCAATAGTAATTGCCTTTTTGGGGGCTTTATCATATTCAAAAAGTCATCAAATTTGGAATATACATAAATCTCACGTGAAATTTACATATTCTAGTGGTCGCGGGAATGGGCGTGGCAAAATGACTCAACAGCGCCCCCTTGAAAGTCAAGAAAATTCAGCCCCTCGCACAGGAATGTCGTAGAGACACGAAATTTGGTACATACATATATCATGGGAAGACGCACCAAAAAGTCTCAAGAACCCATACCCTAAAATGTACAGGAAGTCGGCCATCTTGGATCGAAAATGGCATTTCCTGCTGTTTTTGGCCATTTCCACGTCGCATACTTTAACGAACTCCTCCTACATATTTTACCCGATCAACTTCAAACTTGGTCAGTACCATCACAAGGCCTTTGGGATCAAAAGTTATTGAAAGCTTTACCGACGGTCACACTATGTGGGCGTGGCATGGCGGCAAAATATGGCATCTCGCCATAAAACACGAGATCGTTATAACTTTCCCATTCTTTGTCCTATCTGCTACAAATTTCTCATGCTTCATCACAGTCCAGCCCTTAACACTTCTACATAACAATATTTCATAAAGCCCCGCCCCTTATGCTTTATCCACGCCCCCTTTTACAAAATGACCACGTTGCGTATTTTACATAACTCCTCCAACAGATTTCGTACCATTGACTTCAAACTTGGTCAGTACCATTACAAGGCCTTTGGGATCAAAAGTTATTGAAAGCTTTACGGACGGTCACACTATGTGGGCGTGGCATGGCGGCAAAATATGGCGTCTCGCCATGAAACACGAGACTGTATAACTTCACCATACATTGTCTCATCTGGCCCAAAATTCTTACACGTGATAAGGGTCCACCTCTGAACACACCAACATGTCAATATTGACACACAGTCATAGCGCCCCCAGCTGGCAACAGGAAGTAACAACTTTAACGCCTAGCCCCAGCAGTAGGTTTCACGTAGAGACACGAAATTTGGTACACACATTAATTATGTGGAGACGCACCAAAAAGCCTCTTGGACCCATACCTCAAACCCAACAGGAAGTCCGCCATCTTGGTTTGAATATCGCACTTGTCATCGTTTTTGGCCATTTCCAGGTCGCATACTTTAACGAACTCCTCCTACAGATTTCACCCGATTTACTTCAAACTTGGTCAGTACCATCACAAGGCCTTTGGGATCAAAAGTTATTGAAAGCTTTACCGACGGTCACACTATGTGGGCGTGGCATGGCGGCAAAAAATGGCATCTCGCCATAACACACGAGACTGCATAACTTGACCATACATTGTCCAATCTGTCCCAAATTTCACACACGTGATTAGGGTCCAGCCCGCAACTCAGGTTACTACTTCCCCATGAGCTCCTGAGGCTCGCTGCAAAATTTTGGGCGATGACCACTAGGTGGCGCACTTTAAATTGAAGTATTTTATATCTCCACTTCGGTTGGTCGGATTAACAGTAAACTTGGTAGACTTATTGTCAATGCCCTCCTGAGGATAACCCTTGAACATCTTATTGATCTGCCCCTAGGTGGCGCTCTGGTGGCAGTTTAATTTAATGAGTGCCACTGTGCCCAGACCATGAGACTTAAGGTAATGAAATTCATAGGGGTGGTATAGACTGGCCCCTGTAACGCACACACCCCGACGGCAGCATGCCCGACACGCGTGTACTGCGAGGGCCCGTTCAGTACTGCGCGCAGTCCTAGTTTATTATTATTATTATTATTTTTTTTTTTATTCTTCTTCCCAAATGATCGCATTTTTCACTGCCTGAACATACTCCAAAACTCATGAAACTTTAAATATAAGTCACACCTGGCGAAAAATTTTATAATCTGTTGTCATCCTGAATTTCCACCACTAGGTGGCGCTATAATAAAGGAAAACGCATTTAGGCTAATAACTCCCACATACTTTATCGCACATTCAAAAATCTTATATCCACGCGTTCACTGAGTTGTGCTGAATCTCGTGGTATAGGCCACGCCCATTTTCGCCTACCGTTTTTTTTCGCAAATTCGCGAAATGTCGCAAACCTACTTTTTCGAACTCCTCCTAGGCAATTTCATCGTTTTGCACCAAACTTTGCACACAGCATCTATGGACCCTCATGACAAAAAGTTATTAAAAGAATTTTGATCACCCAAAGAATACTCAAGTTATTAAATAACAACTTCCTGCAGGTGGCGCTATTTTTAACACAAAACACAAAGTGTTGCATATCTCCACATTGGTGTGTCTGAATGACATGAAACTCAGGTTACTACTTCCCCATGAGCCCCTGAGGCTCTCTGCAAAATTTTGGGCGATGACCACTAGGTGGCGCTCTTTAAAATGAAGTATTATATATCTCTACATCGGTTGGTCGGATTAACACCAAACTTGGTATACTTATTGTCAATGCCCTCCTGAGGATAACCCTTGAAGGTTTCATTGATCGGCCCCTAGGTGGCGCTCTAGCGGCATTTTAATTTAATAAGTGCCACTGTGCCCAGACCATAAGACTTAAGGCAATGAAATTCATAGGGGTGGTATAGACTGGCCCCTGTAACGCACAAACCCTGACGGCAGCATGCCCCGACACGCGTGTACTGCGAGGGCCCGTTCAGTACTGCGCGCAGTCCTAGTTAGGGACCGAGCACTAACGGTGCGAGGACCCTATTGTAATTGGTCCGTCTATTCTTATTATTATTATCCTGGAATTGGAATCGCCTTTTTGGGGGCTTTATCATATTCAAAAACTCACCATTTTTGGAATATACATAAATCTCCGCTGAAATTTACATATTCTAGTGGTCCCGGGAATGGGCGTGGCAAAATGACTCAACAGCGCCCCCTTGAAAGTCAAGAAAATTCAGCCCCTCGCACAGGAATGTCGTAGAGACATGCAATTTGGTGCATACATATATCATGACCAGACGCACCAAAAAGTCTCAAGAAGCCATACCCTAAAACGTACAGGAAGTCGGCCATCTTGGATCGAAAATGGCGTTTCCTGCTGTTTTGGGCCATTTCCACGTCGCATACTTTAACGAACTCCTCCTACAGATTTCATCCAATTCTCTTCAAACTTGGACAGTAGCCTCACAAGGCCTTTGGGATCAAAAGTTGTATAAATCTTTACCGACCATCACACTATGTGGGCGTGGCATGGCGGCAAAATATGGCGTCTCGCCATAACACACGAGACTGCATAACTTGACCATACATTGTCCAATCTGTCCCAAATTTCACACACGTGATTAGGGTCCATCCTGGGACACACCCACATGTCAATACTTACACACAGTCATAGCGCCCCCTGCTGGCTACAGCAAGTATTATGTTTTACACCTACCCCGAGCACAGTGGTTGGTCAGATTAACACCAAACTTGGTATACTTATTGTCAATGCCCTCCTGAGGATAACCCTTGAAGATATTATTGATCGGCCCCTAGGTGGCGCTCTGGCGGCAGTTTAATTTAATGAGTGCCACTGTGCCCAGACCATAAGACTTAAGGCAATGAAATTCATAGGGGTGGTATAAACTGGCCCCTGTAACGCACACTACCCGACGGCAGCACACCCCGACGGCAGCATGCCCCGACACGCGTGTACTGCGAGGGCCCGTTCAGTACTGCGCGCAGTCCTAGTTAGGGCCCGAGCAGGCAACGACCTGCGAGGTCCCTATTGTATTTCGAATGATTATTCTTTTTATTTTTATTATTATTATTCTTCTTCCCAAATGATCGCATATTTCACTGCCTGAACATACCCCAAAACTCATGAAACTTTAAATATAAGTCAGACATGGTGAAAAATTTTATAATCTATTGTCATCCTGAATTTCCACCACTAGGTGGCGCTATAATAAAGGAAAGTGCCTTTAGGCTAATAACTTCCACATACTTTATCGCACATTCAAAAAACTTATATCCACGCGTTCACTGAGTTGTGCTGAATCTCGTGATATAGGCCACTCCCATTTTCGCCTACCGTTTTTTTTCGCAAATTCGCAAAATGTCGCAAACCTACTTTTTCGAACTCCTCCTAGGTAATTTGATCGTTCTGCACCAAACTTTGCACACAGCATCTATGGACCCTCATAACAAAAAGTTATTAAAAGAATTTTTATTACCCAAAGAATACTCAAGTTATTAAATAACAACTTCCTGCAGGTGGCGCTATTATCAACACAAAACACAAAGTGTTGCATATCTCCACATTGGTGTGTCTGAATGACATGAAACTCAGGTTCCTACTTCCCCATGAGCCCCTGAGGCTCGCTGCTAAATTTTGGACGATTACCACTAGGTGGCGCTCTTTAAATTGAAGTATTTTATATCTCCAAATCGGTTGGTTGGATTAACACCAAACTTGGTATACTTATTGTCAATGCCCTCTTGAGGATAACCCTTGAAGGTTTTATCGATCGGCCCCTAGGTGGCGCTCTGGCGGCAGTTTAATTTAATAAGTGTCACTGTGCCCAGACCATAAGACTTAAGGCAATGAAATTCATAGGGGTGGTATAGACTGGCCCCTGTAACGCACAGACCCCGACTGCAGCATGCCCCGACACGCGTGTACTGCGAGGGCCCGTTCAGTACTGCGCGCAGTCCTAGTTATTATTATTATTATTATTCTTCTCCCAAATGAATTGCCTTTTTGGGGGCTTTATCATATTCAAAAACTCACCAAATTTGGAATATACATAAATCAGATTTGAAATTTACGTATTCTGGTATTCGCGGGAATGGACCTTGCAAAATGACTCACTAGCGCCCCCTTGAAATTTTCAAAACATCCTCACAATATAGGTTTTTTTCACGTAGACACACGAAATTTGGTACATACGTGTATCATGGGAAGACGCACCAAAAAGCCTCAAGAACCCATACTCGAAAACGTACAGGAAGTCGGCCATCTTGGATTGAATATTGCAATTGTCATCGTTTTTGGCCATTTCCAGGTCGCATACTTTAACGTACTCCTCCTACAGATTTTATCCAATTGACTTCAAACTTGGTCAGTACCATCACAAGGCCTTTGGGATCAAAAGTTGTATAAAGCTTTACCGACGGTCACACTATGTGGGCGTGGCATGGCGGCAAAATATGGCGTCTCGCTATAAAACACGAGATTGTTATAACTTCTCCATTCTTTGTCCCATCGTGTCCAAACTTCTCATGCTTCATCAGAGTCCAGTCCTTAACACTTCTACATAACAATATTTCATGAAGCCCCGCCCCTTATGCTTTATCCCCGCCCCCTTTCATAAAATGACCACGTTGCATACTTTACATAACTCCTCAGACAGATTTCACCCCATGGACTTCAAACTTGGTCAGTACAATCACAAGGCCTTAGGGATCAAAAGTTGTGTAAATCTTACCCGACGGTCACACTACGTGGGCGTGGCATGGCGGCAAAATATGGCGTCTCGCCATCTAACACCAGACTGCATAACTTGACCATACATTGTCCAATCCGTCCCAAATTTCACACACGTGATAAGGGTCCAGCCATAAACACATCCACATGTCAATATTGACACACAGTCATAGCGCCCCCTGCAGGCAACAGCAAGTAACATGTTTTTCACCTAGCCCCAGCAGTAGGTTTCACATAGACACACGAAATTTGGTACACACGTGCTTCATGTGGAGACGCACCAAAAAGCCTCTTGGACCCATACCCTCAAACGTACAGGAAGTCGGCCATCTTGGATTGAATATCGCACTTGTCATCGTTTTTCGCCATTTCCAGGTCGCATACTTTTACGAACTCCTCCTACAGATTTTATCCAATTGACTTCAAACTTGGTCAGTACCATCACAACGACTTTGGGATCAAAAGTTGTATAAAGCTTTACTGACGGTCACACTATGTGGGTGTGGCATGGCGGCAAAATATGGCGTCTCGCCATGAAACACGAGACTGTATAACTTGACCATACATTGTCCAATCTGTCCCAAATTTCTCACACATGATGAGAGGCCAGCCCTGGACACACCCACATGTCAATATTGACACACAGTCATAGCGCCCCCTGCTGGCTACAGCAAGTATTATGTTTTACACCTACCCCGAGCACAGTGGTAGGAGACACGCCATTTGGGACGCATAGGGACTGAGCCAACAGTGCTGTACCCGATGTGGCCTCCCCCGACGTGCCCTCCCCCGACAGCTCCACTCTGCGAGGGCCCGTTCAGTACTGCGCGCAGTCCTAGTTAGGGACCGAGCACTAACGGTGCGAGGACCCTATTGAAATTGAAGGAATTATTAGGGACCGAGCACTAACGGTGCAAGGACCCTATTGTAATTGGTCCGTTTTTTATTATTATTAGGGACCGAGCACTAACAGTGCAAGGACCCTATTGTAATTGGTCCGTCTATTC
Source organism: Centropristis striata (assembly GCF_030273125.1). NCBI lineage: Eukaryota > Metazoa > Chordata > Actinopteri > Perciformes > Serranidae > Centropristis > Centropristis striata. Next base: position 16,419,042 of record NC_081521.1, read on the forward strand.
TTATTATTATTATCCTGGAATTGGAATCGCCTTTTTGGGGCCTTTCTCATATTCAAAAACTCATCATTTTTGGAATATACATAGATCTCCACTGAAATTTACGTATTCTAGTGGTCCCAGGAATGGGCGTGGCAAAATGACTCAACAGCGCCCCCTTGAAAGTCAAGAAAATTCAGCCCCTCGCACAGGAATGTCGTAGAGACACGAAATTTTCTACGTACATGTATCATGGCAAGACGCACCAAAAAGTCTCAAGAAGCCATACCCTAAAACGTACAGGAAGTCGGCCATCTTGGATCGAAAATGGCGTTTCCTGATGTTTTGGGCCATTTCCATGCCGCATACTTTAACGAACTCCTCCTACAGATTTCATCGAATTCTCTTCAAACTTGGTCAGTACCATCACAAGGCCTTTGGAATCAAAAGTTGTATAAATCTTTACCGCCACTCACACTATGTGGGCGTGGCATGGCGGCAAAATATGGCGTCTTGCCATAAAACATCAGATTGTTATAATTTTCCCATTCTTTGTCTGATCTGATCCAAACTTCTCATGCTTCATCAGAGTCCAGCCCTTAACACTTCTACATAACAATATTTCATAAAGCCCCGCCCCTTATGCTTAATCCACGCCCCCTTTCATAAAATGACCACGTTGCATACTTTAACGAACTCCTCCGACAGATTTCATCCGATTTACTCCAAACTTGGTCAGTACCATCACAAGGGCTTTGGGATCAAAAGTTGTATAAATCTTTACCGCCTGTCACACAATGTGGGCGTGGCATGGCGGCAAAATATGGCGTCTCGCCATAACACACCAGACAGTATAACTTGCCCGTACATTGTCCCATCTGTCCCAATTTTCTCACAGGTGATGAGGGTCGAGCCCTGAACACACCCACATGTAAATATTGACACACAGTCATAGCGCCCCCCGATGGCAACAGGAAGTAACAACTTTAACGCCTAGCCCCAGCAGTAGGTTTCACGTAGAGATACGAAATTTGGTACACACGTGCTTCATGTGGAGACGCACCAAAAAGCCTCTTGGACCCATACCTCAAACCCAACAGGAAGTCCGCCATCTTGGATTGACTATCGCACTTGTCGTCGTTTTTGGCCATTTCCAGGTCGCATACTTTAACGAACTCCTCCTACAGATTTTATCCAATTGACTTCAAACTTGGTCAGTACCATCACAAGGCCTTTGGGATCAAAAGTTGTATAAATCTTTACCGACCGTCACACTATGTGGGCGTGGCATGGCGGCAAAATATGGCATCTCGCCATCTAACACCAGACTGAATAACTTGACCATACATTGTCCAATCTGTCCCAAATTTAACACACGTGATTAGGGTCCAGCCCGGGACACACCCACGGGTCAATAGTGACACACAGTCATAGCGCCCCCTGCTGGCTACAGGAAGTAACATGTTTTACACCTACCACAAGCACAGTGGTAGGAGACACACAATTTGGGACGCATAGGGACTGAGCCAACAGCGCCGCGTCCGATGTGCCCTCCCCTGACGGCGCCTCCCCCAACGGCTCCACTCTGCGAGGGCCCGTTCAGTACTGTGCGCAGTCCTAGTTATTATTATTTTTAGGGAAAGTAAATCGCTTATTTGAGGCCTTTATCATATTCAAAAACTCACCATATTTGGAATATACATAAATCAGATTTGAAATGTACGTATTCTGGTATTCGCGGGAATGGACCTTGCAAAATGACTCACTAGCGCCCCCTCAAAATTGTCAAAACATCCTCACAATATAGGTTTTTTTCACGTAGACACACAAAAGTTGGGACATATGTGTATCATGGGAATACGCACCAAAAAGCCTCAAGAACCCATACCCGAAAACGTACAGGAAGTCGGCCATCTTGGATTGAATATTGCACTTGTCATTGTTTTTGCCCATTTCCATGCCGCATACTTTAACAAACTCCTCCTACAGATTTCACCCGATTGACTTCAAACTTTGTCAGTAGCATCATAAGGCCTTTGGGATCAAAAGTTGTATAAAGCTTTATCGCCGCTCACACTATGTGGGCGTGGCATGGCGGCAAAATATGGCGTCTCCCCATAAAACACGAGATCGTTATAAGTTTTCCATTCTTTTTCCGATCTGGTCCAAACTTCTCATGCTTCATCTTAGTCCAGCCCTTAACACTTCTAAGTAACAATATTTCTGACAGCCCCGCCCCTTTTGCTTAATCCACGCCCCCTTTCATAAAATGACCACGTTGCATACTTTACATAACTCCTCCAACAGATTTAATCCCATTGACTTCAAACTTGGTCAGTACCATCACAAGGCCTTTGGGATCAAAAGTTGTATAAATCTTTACCGACGGTCACACTATGTGGGCGTGGCATGGCGGCAAAATATGGCGTCTCGCCATAACACACCAGACAGTATAGCTTGCCCGTACATTGTCCCATCTGTCCCAATTTTCTCACAGGTGATGAGGGTCCAGCCCTGAACACACCCACATGTAAATATTGACACACAGTTATAGCGCCCCCCGATGGCAACAGGAAGTAACAACTTTAACGCCTAGCCCCAGCAGTAGGTTTCACGTAGAGATACGAAATTTGGTACACACGTGCTTCATGTGGAGACGCACCAAAAAGCCTCTTGGACCCATACCTCAAACCCAACGGGAAGTCCGCCATCTTGGATTGACTATCGCACTTGTCATCGTTTTTGGCCATTTCCAGGTCGCATACTTTAACGAACTCCTCCTACAGATTTTATCCAATTGACTTCAAACTTGGTCAGTACCATCACAAGGCCTTTGGGATCAAAAGTTGTATAAATCTTTACCGACCGTCACACTATGTGGGCGTGGCATGGCGGCAAAATATGGCATTTCGCCATCTAACACCAGACTGAATAACTTGACCATACATTGTCCAATTTGTCCCAAATTTCACACGCGTGATTAGGGTCCAGCCCAGAACACACCCACGTGTCAATATTGACACACAGTTATAGCGCCCCCCGATGGCAACAGGAAGTAACAACTTTAACGCCTAGCCCCAGCAGTAGGTTTCACGTAGAGATACGAAATTTGGTACACACGTGCTTCATGTGGAGACGCACCAAAAAGCCTCTTGGACCCATACCTCAAACCCAACGGGAAGTCCGCCATCTTGGATTGACTATCGCACTTGTCATCGTTTTTGGCCATTTCCAGGTCGCATACTTTAACGAACTCCTCCTACAGATTTTATCCAATTGACTTCAAACTTGGTCAGTACCATCACAAGGCCTTTGGGATCAAAAGTTGTATAAATCTTTACCGACCGTCACACTATGTGGGCGTGGCATGGCGGCAAAATATGGCATCTCGCCATCTAACACCAGACTGAATAACTTGACCATACATTGTCCAATTTGTCCCAAATTTCACACGCGTGATTAGGGTCCAGCCCGGGACACACCCACGTGTCAATAGTGACACACAGTCATAGCGCCCCCTGCTGGCTCCAGGAAGTAACATGTTTTACACCTACCACAAGCACAGTGGTAGGAGACATGCCATTTGGTAAGCATAGGGACTGAGCCAACAGCGCCGCGTCCGACGTGCCCTACCCCGACGTGCCCTTCCCCCGACGGCTCCACTCTGCGAGGGCCCGTTCAGTACTGCGCGCAGTCCTAGTTATTATTATTATTATTCTTCTCCCAAATGAATTGCCTTTTTGGGGGCTTTATCATATTCAAAAAGTCACCAAATTTGGAATATACATGAATCAGATTTGAAATTTACGTATTCTGGTATTCGCGGGAATGGACCTTGCAAAATGACTCAGTAGCGCCCCCTTGAAATTTTCAAAACATCCTCACAATAGAGGTTTTTTTCACGTAGACACACGAAATTTGGTACATACGTGTATCATGGGAAGACACACCAAAAAGCCTCAAGAACCCATACTCGAAAACGTACAGGAAGACGGCCATCTTGGATTGAATATCGCACTTGTCATCGTTTTTGGCCTTTTCCAGGTCGCATACTTTAACGAACTCCTCCTACAGATTTCACCCGATCGACTTCACATTTGGTCAGTACCATCACAAGGCCTTTGGGATCAAAAGTTGTATAAAGCTTTACCGCCGGTCACACTATGTGGGCGTGGCATGGCGGCAAAAAATGGCGTCTCGCCATAAAACACGAGATTGTTATAACTTCCCCATTCTTTGTCCCATCTGGTCCAAACTTCTCATGCTTCATCAGAGTCCAGCCCTTAACACTTCTACATAACAATATTTCATAAAGCCCCGCCCCTTATGCTTTATCCACGCCCCCTTTCATAATATGACCACGTTGCATACTTTACATAACTCCTCAGACAGATTTCACCCCATGGACTTCAAACTTGGTCAGTACCATCACAAGGCCTTAGGGATCAAACGTTGTATAAATCTTTACCGACGGTCACACTATGTGGGCGTGGCATGGCGGCAAAATATGGCGTCGCGCCATAACACACGAGACTGTATAACTTGACCATACATTGTCCAATCTGTCCCAAATTTCACACACATGATTAGAGTCCAGCCCTGAACACACCCACATGTCAATATTGATACACTGTCATAGCGCCCCCCGCTGGCAACAGGAAGTAACCACTTTTACGCCTAGCCCCAGCAGCAGATTTCACGTAGAGATAGGAAATTTGGTACACACATGCTTCATGTGGAGACGCACCAAAAAGCCTCTTGGACCCATACCTCAAACCCAACAGGAAGTCTGCAATCTTGGTTTGAATATTGCACCATTCATCGTTTTTGGCCATTTCCAGGTCGCATACTTTAACGAACTCCTCCTACAGATTTCACCCGATTTACTTCAAACTTGGTCAGTACCATCACAAGGCCTTTGGGATCAAAAGTTGTATAAAGCTTAACTGGCGGTCACACTATGTGGGCGTGGCATGGCGGCAAAATATGTCATCTCGCCATAAAACACGGGATCGTTATAACTTCTCCATTCTTTGTCCCATCTGCTCCAAACTTCTCATGCTCCATCAGAGTCCTGCCCTTAACACTTCTAAATAATCATCTTTCATCAAGCCCCGCCCCTTATGCTTTATCCACGCCCTCTTTCATAAAATGACCACGTTGCATACTTTACATAACTCCTCCTATAGATTTCACCCCATTGACTTCAAACTTGGCCAGTACCATCACAAGGCCTTGGGGATGAAATGTTGTCTAAATCTTTACCGACCATCACACAATGTGGGCGTGGCATGGCGACAAAATATGGCGTCTCGCCATAACACACGAGACTGCATAACTTGACCATACATTGTCCAATCTGTCCCAAATTTCACACACATGATTAGGGTCCAGCCCAGAACACACCCACATGTCATTATTGACACACAGTCATAGCGCCCCCTGCTGGCTACAGGAAGTAACTTGTTTTACACCTACCACAAGCACAGTGTTAGGAGACACGCAATTTGGTACGCATAGGGACTGAGCCAACAGCGCCGCGTCCGATGTGCCCTCCCCTGACGGCGCCTTCCCCGACGGCTCCACTCTGCGAGGGCCCGTTCAGTACTGCGCGCAGTCCTAGTTATTATTCTTCTCCTTCCCAAAAGTAAATCGCTAATTTGGAGGCTTTATCATATTCAAAAACTCACCATTTTTGGAATATACATAAATCTCCGCTTAAATTTACATATTCTGGTATTCGCGGGAATGGGCGTGGCAAAATCACTCAACAGCGCCCCCTTGAAAGTCAAGAAAATTCAGCCCCTCGCACAAGAATGTTGTAGAGACACGAAATTTGGTAGATACATGTATCATGGGAAGACGCACCAAAAAGTCTCAAGGACCCATACCCTAAAACGTGCAGGAAGTCGGCCATATTGGATCGAAAATGCAGTTTCCTGCTGTTTTGGGCCATTTCCACGTCGCATACTTTAACGAACTCCTCCTACATATTTCATCCAATTCTCTTCAAACTTGGTCAGTACCATCACAAGGCCTTTGGGATCAAAAGTTGTATAAATCTTTACCGACAGTCACTCTATGTGGGCGTGGCATGGCGGCAAAATATGGCGTCTCGCCATAACACACGAGACTGTATAACTTGACCATACATTGTCCAATTTGTCTCAAATTTCACACATGTGATTAGGGTCCAGCCCAGAACACACCCACGTGTCAATATTGACACACAGTCATAGCGCCCCCTGCTGGCTACAGGAAGTAACATGTTTTACACCTACCACAAGCACAGTGGTAGGAGATACGCCATTTGGTAAGCATAGGGACTGAGCCAGTAGCGCCGCGTCCGACGTGCCCTACCCCGACGTGCCCTTCCCCCGACGGCTCCACTCTGCGAGGGCCCGTTCACTACTGCGCGCAGTCCTAGTTTTATTTTTTTTTCCCAAAAGTAAATCGCCTTTTTGGGGGCTTTATCATATTCAAAAACTCACCATTTTTGGAATATACATAAATCTCCGCTGAAATTTACATATTCTAGTGATCGCGGGAATGGGCGTGGCAAAGTGACTCAACAGCGCCCCCTTGAAAGTCAAGAAAATTCAGCCCCTCGCACAGGAATGTCGTATCAGCACAAAATATTCTACATACATGTATCATGGCAAGACGCACCAAAAAGTCTCAAGAACCCATACCCGCCGCATACTTTAACGAACTCCTCCTACAAATTTCACCCGATTTACTTCAAACTTGGTCAGTAGCATCACAAGGCCTTTGGGATCAAAAGTTATTGAAAGCTTTACCGACGGTCACACTATGTGGGCTGGCATGCCGGCAAAATATGGCGTCTCGCCATGAAACACGGGACTGTATAACTTCACCATACATTGTCTCATCTGGCCCAAAATTCTTACACGTGATAAGGGTCCAGCCATGAACACCCCCACATGTCAATATTGACACACAGTCATAGCGCCCCCTGCTGGCAACAGCCGTTGGATTGCCGTCTGGTTTGAATATCGCACTTGTCATAGTTTTTGGCCATTTCCAGGTTGCATACTTTAACGAACTCCTCCTACAGATTTCACCCCATGGACTTCAAACTTGGTCAGTACCATCACAAGGCCTTTGGGATCAAAAGTTATTGAAAGCTTTACCGACGGTCACACTATGTGGGCGTGGCATGCCGCCAAAATATGGCATCTCGCCATAACAGACGAGACTGCATAACTTGACCATACATTGTCCAATCTGTCCCAAATTTCACACACGTGATTAGGGTCCAGCCCGGGACACACCCAGGTGTCAATAGTTACACACAGTCATAGCGCCCCCTGCTGGCTACAGCAAGAATTATGTTTTCCACCTACCCTGAGCACAGTGGTAGGAGACATGCCATTTGGGACACATAGGGACTGAGCCCACATTGCCGCACCCGATGTGGCCTCCCCCGACGTGCCCTACCCTGACGTGCCCTCCTCCGACGGCTCCACTCTGCGAGGGCCCGTTCAGTACTGCTTGCAGTCCTAGTTATTATTATTATTATTATTAGTGCATGTCTCCAGCTGTTAAAGCGACTGACAGCTGATCCAGCTGTGATCTGCTGCCGCCATTAGAAACGGACGTCGCTTCACGTGACGCTCCGGAGGGAAGAACGTCCCATTTCTCTTAAATCGTTTCCTCTCTCCTCGCTTCCCTCACTTGCGTCTCTCCATGCATCCCCAGTGGGTGGGACTAAGACGCAAGTGAACGGCGCAAGTGAGGGACGCATGGATGCGAAATAGTGGTAATGGGATGCAGCCTAGGGCTCTCATACTCTCTACTGTTTTTTTTTTTTTACTTTAATAATATCCATAATAAATCTGTATGGTGGAAAAAACAGATCATGAAAAGGAAAAAAAAATTCTAGAGCGATCTTTCTCTTAATTTATTATAAATGTAGACATATGTTTGTGGTGTTTTTGTTGTTCAGAGTCACAATAAAACAGATTTTATCTACATGGTGAATCATATAAATAAAATATAAAACTTGTGGTGACACACTTTAGTTTAATCTGTGATCTGTCTTCACTCAGGTATGAAACTACAGCGATGTTGCGATGTATAACATCAGTCCGATCAGCTGCTGCGTCTATTCAATAAGTCAGGGGGCGGGGCCACCACTAAAAGACTTCCGCATAGGATTCTCTCGTGTATCCTCGCTTGTGCCTCCTCCGATATGCCTCCTCTATCCTCTATCCTCCGATCACAAATAAGAGCTTTGGGACGGTCTTAAACATGGCGCCTGCGAAAGAAGAGAGGATAGAGGAGGCGAAAATTAAGGGAGATGAGACGCAGCCTAGCTGTATCCCAAATTCAAGGATCCTTCCTTGGTAGGCTCTTTCCTTCAGACCCGGGTCCTCCAGAGGCGAGGCGAGTATCCTTCCTATCACTGGTGTAACGCACAAATGGAACAACAGCCTTCAGAGTGTGCAGCTGTGCATCATTGCGTAATTGGACGTCCTGCTTTAATTCAGCGCTGCAATTTAAAAATCAGTTCACAATATGGATGTGTCTTTGGCATCAGCACTCTGCCACATATTTGTGAAAATGGAAGAAGATGCTTTAAGGTTGAATATCCACGATTTAGCAAGTAAAAGCCACAAAGTGGATTAAGCCTGAATATTTCATTGATCCTGGCTAAATTTGGTCGCTACTTAGTTTCATAAAAGCAGCGGCACATAATTCACCATGGAAATGTGTTCTGTGATTATTTATTTTTTATTTTACAATAACAGTTATTTATAAATAACAATAAAGGATAATAGTGGACTTTTGGCCCCTGTAAACACAATAAAGAAATGTATAACTTTCTGAATGGCATAGCTGTATATACTTTGCACATCATCATCTGACGTATATAAATTAATTAACAATAACTTTAGCAACTGAGATGGCATTAATTAACTTAACCGGCATTGTATCAAGATAATGTTTATTATCTTTAGATAAATATTCTGCCATTTGTTCATGTACATGTTTTTGCTTGACTTTGAACACGTTTTGTAAGTTATGTGATAACATTCAGTGTAAACTGAAAATGCTTGTATATTTAAATGCATATTGCGCCGCCGGCGTCGCTGTTTCTACGCTCGTCATTTTTAAATCTCCCGGTAGACTGGTGTGCGCAAAGCATTATGGGTAGTCGGGGCGCACAGAGGATACACACATGCATCTTTGGAATTTGGGCAAAAGAAGGACTCTGTCCTCTGGAGGATCCTGGACATTGGGACAGTCCTTCAACAGATGTCCATGACGTAGTATCCTTCAAATCCAGCCGTTTGAGGATCCTTCCTTGACATTGGGACACAGCGACTGTCTCCCATGTGATGTGACTAACCTTTTTCTTCTCCTCACCTGTTTCCTGTTTCAGTCAACCCCTGGTGTGCCTGTTTCCAGCATTATTCCAACAGAACTTGCTGTCCCTGGTCCATCTGGTCCACCCGGCGCTCCCTCGGCCCTCTGTCCTCCGTCTCCTCCGCTGCCTCAGCCGGGACCCTGGGCCGAGCCCCTGGGTCTCCGCTCTGGTTAGACAGCTGGGAAGACACGTGGGGCCCTGGAGCGAGGAGCCTCTGTGCTCAGCCCTGTGCAGCCAGAGACTCACGGAGCTGTCACGGCGCTCCGCTGGCTCCGTCGGGACCGGAGGATGGGCCACCTGCTTCAGCGATCCAACAGTGGAGTCTGGATCCCAGAGGGCTTCGGGTTCATCTGAGCTCGGGTCACAACGGAAGAGAAAAGGCAGCTTTGTCTCTCTGGACTCGGACAGTGAGCCAACAGGACAGCAGAGTAAACGGAAAAAGATGGACGTCTGTGGTGGCGAATGTCTCAATAGTGGAGAACAAACAGCAGCTCCTGCTGAAGACCTGCAGCTGGCAGCAGACGCTCCATGTGACGTCCTGCCCGAACATGTAAAGGTAGAGACATCCTTTATCTGTCCCGTATCAAACACTTTACCACTTTCATGTCTTTCCATTAACCCTCTAAACCACTGAAATATATGTTTTCTTTTAGTAATCACCAAAAATATACAGTTAAAAGCAGGGATAATCGTCAAGGTTTGAACTTTCTGGCGGTCCTTGAAAGGATCATCGGTTCTAAAAGTTTCTGTTCAAAATGCAGGTTGAAATGGTAAAAATCTGTTCAGATCGGTCCCTAGAGTCAAGAAAACTGTCTTACACACAAATTTAGGAGGTTAACCCCTCTGAGCGCCACGTGGGACTGAGACGCAAGTTCTTTTAAGATACAAAGATAAAGCCTTTATCGTTATAGGAAACTGTAAAAACAGACACCATCTTCAAAATTTTAACTTTCCACGAGTCCTTTAATGGATCATCGGCTGCATAGGTTTCTGTGATAAAAAAGTGATCAAACCCAACCTTAAAATGTTGATATTTCTGTTAAAATGTCTTTATTCTTGTTAGAAAAATTGCATGAGGAAACCTTGAAAATTGATAATCTGTCACCAACAGAAAAAACCTCACCATTTTTCTGCGCAGATCGTTGATGGGGAAATGAAGAGCTGGAGACATCCAAGTTCTCAGTTTAACATAGTTTTATTACAATACGTCAAAAAATGTGCACTTTACAGAGAATCTCCGGGTTCAAAAACTCATGTCCCTGAATACAAACAGACGTGTTTCAGTTCGTGAAGTCTGAACCACGACTCTCTCCCTGAACCCATTAAAATACTAACATTTGTTTACAAAACATGCTGGTCAATTTTCTCCAGGAAGTTCCGCCCTCCTCACTCGCCGATTCGCCAGTCCCAATTAACACAACGGCACGTCATGCCAGCTGGTTGCTAGCTGCCCCGGACAAGGCCATCCTGACCTGGCCTCTTCTCCAGAACATTCAACAAAAACCTCCTGTCTTGTTGTGTCTTACAAAGATATTATGGCTTACAGAGTCAAAGGATTTTCACTGTCTCACATAGATTCTAAAAGTCTAAAAAATATGAAACAGACAATGAAATATATGTAGTCAAAGTTTCTAAACCAAAATTAACACACAAACATAATCATTGTATCAAAATCATATTGTCTGACTTAAAATAAATGCATAGAGAGAGATATTACACTCAAGGTTTGACCTTTGAGAGTGACCTGCGTCACTCACAGAGACAGAGAACAGAGACAGACAACAGAGGAGCAGAAATCAAGCATCAAATCATTTACCAATATAGAAAATAATCAATTATTTTAACATTCTACATGTGTCAATCAAAATAAAGCGTTTACACAGAGCAGAGAGGAGAGGACAGGAGAGGCTGAAAACATGATAATACTTTAATATGTGGAGAAAACTGGTTTTACAACATTCAGGACACCTGTGGCCACTTGGAAAACAGTTTATATGTAAATTACTTACCAGAGAAATTCAACTTGCATTTTTTCTTTTTTTCTGATTTCTGTCATTCTCATTGTGTTATTCTGCACAAAGACATGTTTGAGTTGTTCCCACTTCTGATTCCATAGATGTCATACATGTTTTATGTAGATTTTATATATTGCATTGAAATACAAGGCCACAGTGAGTAAAATGTGGTGGTTCAGAGGGTTAAAGAGACAGATTTTTTCAAATGATGATGTGATAACGACCTGAAAGCAGAAGGGACAAAATTAAGTAAACTAATCAGACCATCATATTTTATATACTGTATTTTTCATGCCGCTGACAGTTGAAATAACAAAACTTGGTCTTTTTCTTTATTTATTTAGGTCTCTGTCCTGCAAATAAAAGAATTGCTAGAAAGTCAGATGGAGGTAAGATGAGGTTTTGCTCAGTTATCTCAGACTGAGTGATATTTGTTATTAATCCACTTGTTGTCTGTGTGCAGATGGACCAGAGCTCCATGGAGCTGTTCAAAGTGCTCAATGACTGTAATCCAAACCAAGTAGGTAGCTGATTTCTTGTTAATGTCTTCCCACTACATTAATACTTCTGTAGGTGTAAATTTCATTATATTTAAAGGTATTTGTGATATTTTACAAATGCCACTGAATTTATTGTCGATCAATATAGTTACCACTGGCTAGTTTACAGTAGTGATGTGAATTTGGTCTCTTTTTAGTGATCCGGATCATTTGTCTCAGCTCACCAAGAAGAGCCGGCTCTTCTGGCTCCCAAAGGCTCTTCATTTTACCACTTATACCTTTTTATAATTCAGACAAATTTTGCGCTGATTTGACTTGTGATTTGTATTTGAACACATATATCACTTCAAATTCAAAAAAATTGCTGTAGCCAATGGTATTTACTGTTGTAAAATCCCTTGTAACTCTCTAACTTGCTTTAAGAACCACTCTGCTATACAAAGCAGATAGAAAAATGCATATAAAAACCTAAGTATAGAAATTAATTTTAATGTCAGGAGCAACAGGTGGAGTAGTGGCAGAAGCAGCCTGCCTTTTTTCTTTCAACTGAACTGTTGGATGTACAGTTCTGAAATGCCTGTGTAAGTTATAAGTGGACCCTGCTGGATAGGAGAGCTTCACTTTACAAATTTTACACTGTGCTTCCATGTTGTCACAAGTGACAAAATGCATCCAAACGCTACTTCTTTTTCGACTTTCACTCATCTTTACACCACACTCCTCTCTCGTCTTCACTCCTGTCTCTCCTCTCTGCGTGTCTCCTCCTCCCCCTGTCACGTCTCAGCGCTGCCACCCCGCCCCTCCCTGCTTGGTGGTATGAGCTTTGTCAATCCTCACATGATTGGTTTGCACAGCATGCACCACAGGTACTTTTCCTTACGAGAAAAGTAAAAAAAGGAAAGAAAGAAGAATGGCTTGATGACGGACGTGAGCTGGCTCCCACCGGCTCTTTGAACCGGCTCGTTCGCAACACATCACTAGTTTACAGGAGTAATACCCTTTGAGCTTCACTAACCCACTCGTGATATAAATTACTTACTGATTGGTGGGGAAACACCAACACTAATCCCACATCTCTTCCTCTCCTGTTCAGGTGGAGGTGGTGTGCAGCATGCTGAGTTTGCCTGATTTACCGGAGCAGACTCTGCCTAAACTGTGCAGCAGTATTTTGGCTCCCACTCCTGACTTCAGCTTCAGCACGGCAGCAACACTCACCCGGAGCCTCCTGCTGCAGAAGGTCCATCACTTATTTTGCAAATGATGCTAAACGTGTCGCTGTGTTTGATCCTAACAGGATGCTATTTTACTGCAGGTGCTGTCCCTGTCAGAGCCAGCCTCCAGATGCCTCGTCACTGCGGTGACGTCTCTGTGTAGCCGCTACCCCAGACCAATGTTCCAGGCTCTGATCGGACCAGTTCTGGAGGAAAAGAACATCTGTGAGGAACGGGCTGAGATTTTGGCTGTTTTCTTACTTTTATGTTATGAGAAAATGGTTAGGAGAGAATGGAGAGAGACTGATGGAAATGTAGGCAGTTGTCTAAATCGTGTCATGGTTGAGGAGAACTTCTGTTGATAAAACACAGTAGTGGGATGTTGAGACAGGCGTGCTGGGTCATGGTGGAGGAGAACTACGTGAACTCTATGTGAAGACAGAGGTCCCCAAAACGGCTTCAGAGCAGTGCACCAATTGGAAACAAAGAGAGAAGGGCAGTTGTATAAAACCATGCATCATGGGGAACTATGGATTAAACAACAGTAGTATGTGCAGACAGAGCAAAACAGCTTCAGAGCAATATAGCAATTAGAAACAGAAAAAGGGTTGATAATTTGACTGTTTTCTTTGATGAGTTGATTAGTCTAAACACAATGTAAATTAGTCGAAGCAGAGAATGGAGGGAAGCTGGTGTAAATGTAGTCAGTTGTCTAAAACTGCGTGGTTGAAGAGAACTGGTGATAAAACACATTGTATGTAGAGACAGAGGTCCTAAAAACATTAAGAGCAATGTACCAATCAGAAACAGAGGGTTGAAATTTTGACTGTTTTCTTGCTTTTAGATTAGGCGATCAGTCTAAACGTCAAATGAATTAGTTGTGAGAGGAGAATGGAAAGAAACTGGTGTAAAACTGAACATGATGGTTGAGTAGAGCTAGAGATAAAACACAATAGAAGTATGTGGAGACACAGGTAGGTACCCAAAAACAGCTTAAGAGCAATGCATCGATTGGAAAAAAAGAGAAATACTAATGTAAATGTAGTCAGATGTCTAAAAATGCTGAGTCATGGTTGAGGAGAACTGGTGATAAAACACAATAGTAGTATGTGGAGACAGAGGGCAGATGCTGGGATGTTAGGACCTTGTTTCCTCACCTCTTGTCCCCAGCATCAACATCTTTTGCTTTGTTTCCAGGTAATCCACAAGCAGAACTGCTGAACAGACTGGTAGAAAGCTGCTTGGATTCACATTACAGACTGCTGGTGCTTCAGTAAGATAACACATTTAAATTATGTATATAATTATCCTTAATTGTGTAGTGCTCCACTACAAGTAAAAGTACTGTTCAGTGAAAGTAAATAAATATGAAAAGTTAAAGTATAAATGTTGCAGTAAAATGTTTCCTGATTCTATCTGATGTTTCTGGATGAATATTCCTGCTGCATTAATGTGTTTGTTGCTGCTGTAGATGTTTGAAATCCTGTTGGGTAGTTTAATCTGCAGTGATGCATCATATTCTATAAGATCATCATGTTTGTAGCGTGGCTGTCCTGTAAGATTCACGTATCTCTACACAGTCACACAAATGGCTGTTTTAAGCTTTGTGACAAATGCATTAAGAGGATATTTTGCTTTAAAAGTAGGATTGTCATCCTTCAGTTGATCTTCAGAATCAACACAACTTGACATAAATGTCTTTAACTGGATGTGAAGGGGGGGAAAAACTGAAAAAACTGTAATATTTCGCTCTGAGATCTAGTTGGGTAGATGTATACAGTTGCATACTATTAAAATACTAAGTACAAGTAATTCAAATTTGTATTTCAGTGCAGTACATGAGTAAATGTACTGAGTTCCACTCCACCACTGGTTTATAATTGTTTGTTCTCCCCTCAGAATGACATTTAAAGTAGCGTGGAGTGAGGCAGTTCTCTCTATTATCCACAGCTTGCTCGACTCCAAGGTGAGTTGAATGTTTATTCTTGGGAAAAGTACAGCAAGTAGTCATAACTAGGGCCCGAGCACTAACAGTGCAAGGACCCTAATGAAATTGGTCCGTTTATTGTTCCATTACTGAACAGTTCTACATAACAATATTTCATAAAGTCCCGCCCTTTTTGATTAACCACGCCCCCTTTTCCTAACCATCACTGCTTGCAGCTTTAATTAGGGCCACGGGGCAATCGCACCCAGCATTGGTCCCTACAGCTATTGCTGTATGGGACCAGTGCTGGGTGCGGTATAACAGTAGTGCACTGGGCGAAGCCCCGAGCACTACTGTTATACTGTGGATTTTTTCTTCTTCCTCTTCTGGACGCAATTTCGTCCCGCTACTAGTCCTACAACTTGAAGAGTTGCAGGACAAATTATATATCAAATCGTGCGGTTTGATCGGGATCGGTGTGCTATTACTTTTCTCTACAGAATATAAATTTTTCGTAACGTAAGTCGTGAAAAACTGCCCAAAATTTTGTATTGAAATGAATGGGACGGCTGAAAAACAATGAGCGAAAAAGAACAATAATTGGAGATTTTTAAACGTCTACTTCTCCGGCATAATTTCACCTAGTAACGGTACCCATTTCACCTGGTAAAGCTGTCAGAGTTATAGTTTGGGCGTAGGACGCACAGACGCGCCACCAACACGCACCAACAGCCTCATTGGCTCCCATATTAAAAACGCAGGAAGATTTCTGAAAAAGGGAGATGTAACAGTTTTTTTAGATCGCTCTAACAAAGCTATTTTTTTCATTTTTCTTAAAAAAAAACATATGTAGACGTTCAGGAAGAACTCAGGACGCTCAAAGTGAAGTCGGATCAATGATAGGTATTATGGTTTTGCCAAAAATGCTTTTTGTTCGAGGCCAGAAATTCCGGTCTGTCCACCTCTGCTGTCACTGTGCGGGAACAGGTGTCAGTTAATTCTGTTGATTGCTTTGATCTGATTGCCTTTGATCTTTGATGTGATTACAGTTACAGATACACACACACACACATGCGCGTAAGCGCACACTCTCCTCAAGATACACATGCTTCAAACACACACACACGCACACATACACACAGGTAACTTTATGTGATTTTAATTACACACACACATACACACACACACACACACACACACACACACACACACAGGTAACTTTATGCGATTTTTGCTACACACACACAAATGCGCGCATAAGCGTGCACACTCCTCCAGATACACATTTCACACACACGCACACACACATTTTGAGGTTAAAGGGCATAGTTTGAAATCTCTGAAGAATCTCATCATAGTGTACACACACCGGCAGTAGCCCCCGTGGCCCTTTCAGAATTTCCCCAGAGGAAATTTTCTAGTTGTCATTGTTATTGAGTTTTTCATCCCCATTTGTTTCAGCCTGATTTGAGTGAAGAACTGTTCACACAGTTTATTGAACAGCTTGTCAGCCAGTGTCCTCAATTCACAAAGTCTGTGAAGTTTGCAAAGATGATGCTAACTGTCCTCACCAAATACAACAGCCATGTAAGTCTGGAGATGTACATCATGCATAATGTCTGAACAGCGGAGGAAGTGTTGTATGTAATATTCCTGTGTTTTCCAGGTGAAGGCTGAACACAAACTCTCCCTGCACGGCTGCCTGGAGCTAAACGAGACATTCCTGAAAAAGTCTCTCCAGGCTGCTTTGAAAAGAATCGCACACATGTGAAGTGTGATCTCACCCAATGCATGTTGATATAACTATTTCAATAAGTTCTCGTCCACTTCTTGGCATTATTTTTGACGTTGTAATTTAGCCGGCCTTCCCGTCACATTAAAACGACTTTCGGGGGCACTGAAAACTCTAACACGCACACAGACGTACACAAGCACACACCCCAACACAACCAAGTGTCCTGTTATGATGGTGTATTGCGAAAATGTTTGATGTGTGTGTTTATAGTTTCAATGTGGCTTCCCATAATAAGATGATTAATCAATCAATCAATCAGACTTTATTTGTATAGCATTTTTCATACAAGAGTGTTTGCAACACAAAGCACTTTACATAAAAAAGGAGATAATAATAATATATACATAAAATATAAAAATAACAAAAACATAGAAACAAGCAAACACCCTCCGCCCATCCCCAATCGCATAATTCTTTTGACTCAGTCACCATAATTTAATGGTGACTGAGTCAGAAGTATCTCAATGGGTAATGGTTAATTAAAGTATAAATCAATTAAAAAATCTATTTTCTTGGTTGTTAAAATGATTATTAGTGGAATCAAACAACTCCAGATTTAAACTGACACTAAATTAATGTGTGCTCTGTGTGTCGAGCTGTCCTCACTTCACCTCGCTGACTCACACTTCAGCAGACAAAAGGCTTGTCTGTGTGCAGAAACTTGACCTGGGCGTGTTAAAATTAGATCAAATTTACATTGAGTTTGGTTTGGAAATACAAGTACAGGTGTGTGTGGGTGGGCGGGTGTCTGTCTGTTTGTCTCTGTGTGTGTGTGTCTACCTGTGTGTGTCTTAAACGTGTGAGGTGTGTATAAAATAGTTTGATTATTCTGCTTCTGTTTTTGTCTGTCCCTGTTCTCTGTCTCTGTGCGTGACGCAGGTCACTATCAAAGGTCACTATGTATGCATAATTCACTAAACCTTGGAGAGGTTTGAGTTTGAGTTTATTTACTTTGATTACATATATTTCATTTGCTTAAACTGATTAAGATTCTATAATCACAAAGAATATATTGTATTTCATATTTTTTAGACTTTAGAATCCATGTAAGACAGTGAAAATCCTTTGGCTTCTGTTATATCTCTGTAAGACATAATATCTCTGTAAGACATAACAAGGCAGAAGGTTTTGTTGAATGTTCTGGAGAAGAGGCCAGGTCAGGACTTGATGTCACGGCCTTGTTCCGGGCAGCAAGATTGTTGCCCAGGTGGCATGACGTGTCCTTGTATTGATTAAGACTGGCGAATCAGCGGATGAAGAAGGCGGAACTTCCTGGAAGAAATCTACCACCAAGTTTAGTAAACAATTGTTAGGATTTAATGGGTTCGTAGGGAGAGAGACGGGGTTCAGACTTCACGAACTGAAACCCGTCTGTTGTATCAGGGACATGGAGTTTTTGGACTCGGAGACCTCTGTAATATTGCACATTTTTTGACATATTGTCATAAAATTATGTTAAACTGAGAACTTGGACGTCTTCCTGCTCATCATTTCCCCATCAACGATCTGCGCAGAAAAATGGTGAGGATTTTCTGTTGGTGTCAGATTATTCAATTTTCAAGGTTTCCTCATGCAATTTTTCTAACAGGTGTCTGTGTGTGTATCTGTGTGTGTCTTAAACGTGTGAGGTGTGTGTGTGTCTTAAACCTGTGTGAGGTCTGTCTAGGTGTGTGTCTGTGTATGTTGTGTTTGTTTATTTGTGTGTATGTCTGTAATGTCATTAATATGCAAATGATTGCTGCGTCTCATCAGGCCATAAAGATTGAATAATTCTGAGGAATTGCCCACAGGAATCCTCCCTCCCTATATCCCTCTCTCTCTCCCTCTCTTCCTCTCTCTTTCTCCCTTCATCCTATTCTTGTGAATTTACTTAGAATAAATTACTAGCCAAATCTAAAATTAAAAATAGAATTACAGAAACAGATGGATACAAAGTGAAATGAATGAACTGTTTTTTGGTTGTGAAAAATGCTTTAGTTTTACATATTTTCACTCCTGTATCTTTGAATCCTTCACTTCAGATTTAAAGTCATGATTTGTTTGTGACCAACAAAGTGAGATCACATTTGATAGGAAAATGAGCAAAATGTGCCTGTTCCTGCAATATGCAAATGACTGCTGCGTATGATCAGGCCAGTTTGAATAATTCTGAGGAATTGCCCACAATAGATCTGTTTCAACAGCAGCGAGTCTCAAGTGTCACATCCACCTGAAGCGAGAGAGAAAACAAGATGTTGGTAGTTCTTCTGCTCCTCATGGCTGCACCAGGCAAGTCTTTCTTTCTTTTATATTCACACTACATTGATATATCATTATGGCTGCAGCGCTCTTATCACAAGTCTTTTATGATGCACTTCACTTACATTATAATTGATATAGAGACTAAAGCAGACTGGTTGATGTTGATGACATCATACATGGCTGGATAAAGAGCTCTGGTCCCGAGGCCTAAGGTCTCAGGGCCCCGCCACCTTCACCATGTCGGACACTTGCGTTGAAATATTTTCTGCTGATTTCTATATTTCCGGTCCAGCTCGGAGGATGTAATTTATAAAGTGAGTCCTCTGATCTTTATCAAAGTGACTTTTAAACCCAAACACACACTGACCTGATATCCTTTTTAAAAAGCTGGAATCAGACACATCCCAGGTTTCTTACGGGTGCTTGAAGTCCTTGAAAATGCTCCAATTTGAATGTTTTTCATGATTTGAAAAGTGCTTGGATTTTGGATAAAGTGCTTGTAAATGCTTGTATTTATCTTGCAACAACCAGCCGTCTGACTATAGATAATTACATGTTAAGTCGAAAAAATAACTAATAGCCACGTAAGGATGGAAGGAGGACATGCTTTTCTAATGAGCGCTGAAAATGCTAAATACAAACCATGGACAATACGTGGACCAAATCCTCATGTAGCCTGCTGTAAAGTCTGCAGAACAAGAGATCCAGCTTTTTTCGTCT
The DNA here is from genome assembly GCF_030273125.1 of Centropristis striata. Lineage (NCBI taxonomy): Eukaryota > Metazoa > Chordata > Actinopteri > Perciformes > Serranidae > Centropristis > Centropristis striata. The sequence continues at coordinate 16,438,821 of NC_081521.1, forward strand.
GCACTCTGGACTCGTATGAAAGTTGAGGCAGAAGCGTTTACCACAGTCAGCCCTAGCTATGATTTGTTATGCTAACAGCTAGTTACAGGATAAATGACTGAGAGACTGACGGACACCGACACACAGCTGGTGACCCCACATATTTTCTGATGGTGTGTGCGTGCTCACCTGTGTGTGTGTGTGCGCGTGCGTGTGTGTGCTCTCCTGTGTGCGTGCATGTGTGTGCTCGCCTTAGTGTGTGTGTGCGTGTGTGTGTGCGTGCAGGGCTGGACTGGCATACCGGGCAAATGCCCGGTGGGCCGGCAAGACTTTTGGGCCGAACGACTTGAAAAAACAAAACAAAAAAATATTATTTTAATTTAATATATTTTTTGGTTGACTGACTGCCCAATGGCCAATAAAACAGGTAGAGGTAGGGCAGAAGGCCAAGGCCCCCTCCTCCTTGGCCCCTTCTGCTGTCAATCAGCCAGGGCCGAGAGCCCTCCTTGGGCCCATCGGCTGTCAATCAATCAGTCAGTCACGGCACAGCCAGAAAATAAAAATGTAAGAGAAACGCATAGAAGTAGCAGAGAAATTACGAGAAAAACAAACGACAAGCCCTTCAGGCAGATGCTGCAAAATGCGCCAAACCTCTTGGAAATGTTTGGTGCTGCGGCAGCTGGAGCTGACTCAGCACGGCGCCGCCAGGTGATGATGGAGGAATTAACCTTTAGGGAGTTAGGAGAGAGATGGAAAGATGGCAGCACCCGGCAACATGCGGTAAGAAGCAATAAATATTTCTCTGCCTGGCTCAAATATCATGAAGTCAGGTTAATAACTTTTGTTAGCTTGCTAACTTTTTGAACACAGTGTAGTTTGCTACATCATCAGTGTATCGTGTATAGACGGTGTCTTGTTTACAAACAGTAACAGGTGCGCGCACAGCCAGGGGGCAAGAGCACAGTTTCTGCTGCCTCTATATGTTTAGTCTGAACCTATTTTATACAGTCTATGGTCTGAACTTTTAATGAAGTTTTTCAGTTATGGACTTTAACTTATTGACTTAATCGGTTGAAGTTCATTGACTGGCACAGCAACATGCTAGGCTAAGCTTGCTGTTGTTACCAGTTTAACATTCTAGTGCCTCGTCATAATTTCATGTTGGTCAGTTCTGTTAGTGTTTGAAGCTGATTTGCTGTTGTCTGTGCTAGCTTGATCAGTTGTTGATAGATTTGGAGTTGATAAACAGACGAGCAGTTGGACGTGAAAATTATGATTTTAGTGTGACAGTGTTAAATTTGCTAGTAGGACATTTCTGTCTCTGCAGGCTAATTTGCTCACCCAAAGGGATCTTTTTAGATATGTAAACATTTGTTTCTTGAGAATTAGTAGAACACCATTTTAAAGTGAGCATGGAGTTTGCACTGTACTTTTACAGTTCTGTGTGTTCTTTATTTTTTTTCCTGCAGGCCTATTATCTTGCTTTGTTGTGCTGCATGTTATTGCATTTATATTAAAAAGTGAAAGTTATCTATTCTGACTTCCTGTGTTTTGACACTTTAGGATGAGGGCCATCTTATGTAGCCTGAATGTAGTGTAGTGTGGAGTGATATAGTTAACATATCTACATGGTTAAGAGAGCACTAAGATACGTGGTGAGTTATCAGTTTTGATGGGCTGGTCGGGGCAAAAATGCCAGGGCTGATTTTTTGTCCTAGTCCAGCCCTGTGTGTGTGTGTGTGTGTGTGTGTGTGTGTGTGTGTGTGTGTGTGTGTGTGTGTGTGTGTGTGTGTGTGTGTGTGTGTGTGTGTGTGTGTGTGTGTGTGTGTGTGTGTGAGAGAGAGAGAGAGGAGATTTGTGAACGTGCGACCATGTAGAGACAGGTGCCGTCGTGTAAATCTGATAAATAACATGACATAACATTGAGTTTGCTCAATAAAAGAACAAGGTAAAGAGCTGTTCTATAGGAAAGGTAAAGTAATATTTATTTTAAGATGTTTCTTGTTGCTCTACCCTGTACCTTCTTACTGAAGGGAGTTTTCTAATTCATAGTGGATGTGAGGGGTCCTGAAGTATTTGTGGGGCTTTCCTCCTAGTTTGGGTCGTGTATAGTTCCACCAGCTGCTGTTTGATCACTTTTGCTCCGAGCCCCGAGATTCCCATGCCACTATAGGATGTTTTATCAGATTAGCAAACTATACTTTTGGTTGTTAAAAGTGTAATACCCTGGCTGTTGGTATGGTTAATGAAATTACGCTTTTTAGTATGTAAGCACCCATCTAAAACATACAATTTACTACCGTCGTAAGGTCCTGGAAAATCTTAAAAATGAACCTCGAAGTTCTTGAATTTGACTACCGAAAATGTACATGAACCCTGTAAAATATAAAGTTACAAAGTGAACATGTATTAAAAAGTTATTTATCGCATAAATGTGATCAGTATGCATGTGTATCTCTACAGGCCTGTGTGTTCTACGTCGGTACCATTTCATTTTTGACCTGAAGACTTTTACTGAAGCACAAAGTTACTGCAGAGAGAAATACACAGACCTGGCCACTATAGAGAGCATGGAGGATGTGGAGATCCTGAACAGTATGGCAGAAACAGCAGGAGTGTCTGTGAGTTCACTTTCCTCTTTCTTTACTTTCAAACATGTTTTTGACATCATGTCAGTGACAGGTGGATTAAAAGTTTAACAATCTGAGCGCTGATACTTCAGAGAAACTTTAAAATCTTTTTTTACACTGAACGAGGACGAAGGATTTAGTTCCCCATTGAATGTGCATTATAAGGGATCTCCAGTATGAACAGCAGGATTTATTACAGGAAGCAGAACCTGTTTCAATATTCATATAGACACCTGAATATTATAAATAATGCAAATATTTGTTTCAGGCGGGGCGTCCCGGTGGCTCACACCGGTAGAGCGCTTACCATGTAGGCTGAGTCCTTACTGCGGCGGAGCCGGGTTCGAATCCGGCCTGAGCTCCCTTTGCCACATGTCTTCCCCTCTATCCCCCCCTTTCTATCTATCACTATCAATAAAGCAAAAAAATGCCAAAAAAAAATCTTAAAAAAAAAAAAATATATATATATTTGTTTCAGGCACCCTGGCTCGGGCTGTACGATGACGATGACTTGATGTGGAGGTGGTCACTGTCAGACACAAGTTTCTACACACACGGGAAGGAGGAGTTCAGACAATGGGGTGCTGGAGAACCAAGCAATGGAGGAAGTGGAGAACACTGCACAGTGATTGATGGTTATGGACAATGGTTAGATACCAGCTGCACAGACAACATTCAGGCAGTCTGCTCTGATGTCAGAGGTGAGAATATTGAGCAGTGAAGGTAAAACATACCAGTTCAGCTTGTTGACCTCTCCCCTTCTCTGCTGCTCTCTGCCTCCAGTTACATGAAGGTCATTTAAAGCAGATGGACGTGAGTCCTGCCTTCATTTCACTGTGAGAAGCTGCAGGTTTATATAAATAGCTCCATCATTAACAGGTTTATCCCACGTCACTGTCTCAGTCAACAGGGCTGCAAGAAAAGGAGTTCATATGCACGCAGCTCCACGGTGACTTCAGCTTCATGCTCACATTCATTAAGGGCGCTTTCACACCTATCTCGTTTGGTCCGGACTTTAGGACTTTTCAGTTTGATCCGAACCTAAATTCCAGGTGTGAAAGGTGCCAAAGTTTGGTCCGACCAAAAGAGGTGGTCTCGGTCCGGACCAAACGAACCAAGGTCCGAACCTTTTGCAGTGTGAAAACAACTTTTTTTTATATAGTTCGGACCTTCGTATCAATGACAGGATGTTTTTTTCTTCTTCTGCTCTCGAATTACGGTCTTGCGAATACCAAGCACTCTCACGTATAGCTCATTAAGCTGATGCTGCTGGTAGCAAAAGACCAGCAAAAGTATTTGTTGCGGCGATCTGCCTGGAGGTGCAGCTCCGTGTGTGTGACAGCGGCCGTGCTGCTGCATGCGCGCGACGGTGTGTGCGTTGCTCCGCGGCGCGCCTCAGCAGGTGAACACAATCACTAATCAGCGGCAAGGTAACACAAGACCAAGGACAAACATTTAATTGTGTGCACAATGGACGCATAACACATGGGAAAAGGACTCAAACGGAGTAAAAGGTGGCTCGCTGGATTCATTTTGTGTAAACACGTTAAAGAAGTAACACTGACGTCAGATGCCGGCCGGCCTAACAACGCAGCGTAACCAGAATAAAATGAGCCGCGGAAGTCCACAGGGAGATGACGTGTCCAGTAGAATTGTCTTGTAAAGTCCGTTATTCCTTTTGCCGTGTGAAACCAAAACCAACCGGACCAAATGTATACAATGAACACGGACCTTGGTTCGGACTTTCAGGTGTGAAAACGCCCTAAGAAACATTAAACTGCTGAGAAAAATATTCATAAGGAGAAAAACTCAAATATAAAGTATGCATCAGTGTTGTGTGTTATGTTGCCTCTGCACAGCATTTCTCTGTGCTCTATTTTCAGGGCTGGATGTGACATTTGTCCTCACTGACGACTCAATGACCTGGACTGAGGCCCAGAGCTACTGCAGAGAACACCACACAGACCTGGCCAGTGTGAGAGACATGACAGAGAACCAGAAGGTCCAGGAGCTGGTTCCAGCAGGAGGATATGTCTGGATCGGCCTGTTCAGAGACTCCTGGAAGTGGTCCGATGGAAGTAGCTCCTCCTTCAGATACTGGATAGCAGGGCAACCTAACAGTGACAATCAGGATTGTGCAGCAGCAGATTTCACATCCTCTGGAGGATGGTGGGACGGGAACTGTGAACAGAAGTATCCATTCATCTGCTACAGTCAAGGTGAGTGGTAACCCCTGATTCAACAGGATTTATATTAGATTAAGGTTTACTTTAGCATCATATGACAATAAATGTGAAAATCCGGGATGCTGATGTTAGCGTGCAGTGTGACCAACTGCAGATAATCAGTTTGTGTTGACTTAAATGTGAGAATATCAACAGATGGAGGAAGTAACTGCTGATAACTTATTGATAAGCCCCGCCCCCTGGTGGAGGCCTGCAGTATAGCTCTAAACTGACCACAGGCAGGACAAAACTAACTGATGACACTTTTACATCAACAGGATGCTGATTATTATCCAAGCAGAAATCTCTCAACTAATCATGTTTGATTTTCTGTTTAAAGTCACTTCAAAGCTAGTGATCAGACTGAGGCTGCAGAGGAAGAGCTCCTCTCTGGATCTGAATGACCCTGCTGTGATGGAGGCAATGCTGAAGCAGGTAAATCTGCTTTTTATTCTTTTTATTCAAATTTTATGCAAAAACTGAGCAACAAATGACTGTTGGAAGCATCAAGGTGAAACTTTACTGACCCTCGGAGAGTGAATTCACATTAAGGCAGTAAAAGAAACAGTCTGAGGAGGAAACAGATAAAGAGATATTTAAAATAAATAAACAGAGCAAAAATCATTGACAAACTCTATGTTCTAAACATTACAATGCTTTGGACAGTAACGTAACATGAGAAGTAAATAGCGTCGTAGTGCCACTCTGAAGGCTTTGTTGAGGTGGAATTGTGACTATTAATGAATCAAGACGCAGTAAAAACTTCTATCTGCCACCAAGAAAATGTCCAAATACAATCCAGCAATGTGAGAAAAGCCCGAGCGTTTACAGGAGAAGAAACAGGGAAAGTCACAAACTATCATGTGAGGAAAAAAAGGCTGAAAAAGAGCTTCCAGAGGATTAAATATAAAGAACAATGCAGAATGTAATCTCTCTGTGTGAGTAATAATGTTTTTCAGCTCCAACAGAAGCTGAAGGACCAGGGGCTGAATGACGACGTCAGACTGAGCTTTAGGAAGCAGTCAGATGGAAAAGTCTTCCACAAGGAGAAGAAGAAGACGGGGAGCAGAAAGGACGAGCTTTAATTTAGATTTGCTTTTAATCAGAGAAAAGTGTGTTTCTTTCCTCAGAGTCCTCGTGTGATGTGTGGGAATAGAGCTGCAACAATTAGCAGATGAATTGACTCGTTGCAGCTGTTTTTATAATCAAATCACCATTTTAGTCATTTTACAAGCTTGAATGTCAAATATCTGCTGGTTCCAATTCTCCAATTTAAAGATTTAATGATTTTATTGGTCATATATGATCATAAACTTATATTTTCTTATATTTAAACGTGTTGGTTTATTGAAACAAGACATTTGAATTCATGTGTTTGTGCTGTGGGGATTTATAACAGATAGTTTTCACTATTTTCTGACATTTCATGGATAAGATTAATAAGATTAGATGACACAGATTATTTATGATGAGATAAGTGTGAAGTGGTGTGGATGGTCTGTTTATCTGCTTCCTTTTCATGGTTTTGGTTTGCGTAGGTTGGTTTAAATAACACCAGAGGGCGACAGTGAGAGCAGATTGAGGAGAGAGAGAGATCTAATTAGTATCACCTAATTAGTATCGGAGACGCCACTGCTGTCTACTTTGATTCGTGTGATTATTTTTGTGAGAAACCTGTAGAGTTTAATTATTCCTCATGCTGTAGGCCATTTTGAGTTTGTGGGGTATAAATGTTGACCATATTCATAAGGTAATCTGAGTTGTGGATTAAGTCGTGAAATGACATTAGGAGCATTGTTTGTCTCACAATTTACATTGATGATTTCAGGTGACGAGGTATTGTAAAATGAAGTTTGTTTGCTGGAAATATTTTTATTAGATCTGGAGTGATTGGTAGAAATGATTTATTGTTGAAGTTTGATTTAAATTAGATTCTTAGTTTAAAAATTGGATTAAAACTAATTTCAGAGGTGGTAAAAATGCATAAAGTAATGTTGTGAAAATGTATGATGAAATAACAAAATAATGTCTGCAAGGAAGTTAATACATTTCTTTAATTTGCAAATTGTTGGTTTATTTATATTGGTCACAGTTTACTTGTGTGATGATTTTTTTGGTATTTTCTTTAGCATGGAGATAATAGAGAACACTTTATATAATACTGCTGATTTTAACAATAAATGGCCTCTGTGATCTATAATCTTTTGTAAAGTTTAATTTTGTGGGGTTTATTAAGGGTTATAATAGTTTACTGACTGTGCCACCTGTTTATGAATAATAAAATATTGTTGTAATTACGCACCGGGGCGTCAACTATGTTGGGGTATCTGTTTAAAGATACCAATTGCCTTCATCAAGGATCACCAAAAATGTTGGGGATTAAGGATGGCTCTTTTATGAATAAATGATGACCTTGCACAGGGCGTCAAATATATTAATAAAAGGGCGTTATCATAAATGCTATCCCTTCCATAAGGATACCAAATATGCCGGAATGAACCTGAGCAACACTTGTGTGGATCTCACTGTTCAAAAGTGTGGTTGGATGGCTATAAGAATTATTAATAATTATCATAAACAATTATTAATTATAAGAAATGATATGACTTGATTTACTCTAAGTCAGCTCGTTGGGGCACCATCTGTAAGAACAGAAAAATATAGCCAATTCACCTAAATCAGTCTCATAAAGTTATTAAACTATCAATTTGGAACACTGATTATTAATTATGAATATAATTATAATCAAATTACCATATTAATATTTAATAGTGGTTGAAGGAATCGTGAATTCTTGTCACAGCAGAGGTTAGAATATCGTTCATAATGTACGACATTAAATAGACAGCATTCGTAATCAAAAGGTATTTATTCTAACCAAGTAAAGCAAATAAAAGCACACATCTATAAAATAGAGAATACATTACAAAAGAGAAGGAAACGTGTGTGTGTGTGTGTGTGTGTGTGTGTGAGGGGGTTTACCACTCCTCAGACAATGAGCTGTGTTCAGCTCCAGTTAATTTAATCAGTGTGTGAGCAGGTCAAAGGTTAGTATAGTTAGTTGCAGTAAGACTGACTGTCTGTATAAAGCAAGATTAACATACAACTTTGATCGTAACACGAATGTCACATAAATATACTTAAAACACACATATAAACCAAATCATTAATCACAGGTCAAATCCTAGTTGCTAAAGTCCTTGCTGATTTCTTATCTAAGCCCAGTTACATTACTCACGGGTCTGCTGAAAAAGGGGGGAAAGCCTTTTCAGCAGAAGAGTGGAAGAAGGAAGTTGAGTCCAATAATTTGCCGTCTTGCAAATTAAGTTGCTGGTTGTCCTTGTTGTTGAATTCGAGCTTTCTCTGACAAATGCAATGAACTTTGTGTTCATTAATGCAGCTTTGGGGTGCAGAGAAGGTCAGAGTTGCAGTTGTTCAGGATCCTTGTGGACAAGGAGATTCTGGTTGTTGGAGCCTCACCTCAGCTGCAGAGGATCTCAGCAGGGAGTGAGGGAGGAGGGGGGCTGGTGGATCCAGGCCTCTGGATCCCCTCCTGGAGATGCTTCAAAGCAGGAACGGTGGAGAGAGAGCAGCGATGGAGAGAGAGAGGGGGACAGAGAGGACTGTCTCCTTTATAGCAGGCCAGTGGACCTCCTGTGGGGTCAAAGGTGCCTTGACCAATGACATGACACCTGGAAGGTGTCATAAATGCAGTGCATTCTGGGAACTGAAGTTCTTGAGAGGGGACAAAATGGAGGTTCTGCCATTTTGTTGAGTTGACTTAGGAAAATGTCTCATTTATTCCACAAATGTTAAAGTCCACAAATGAACCCAAAATTCACCTGTGGTAGAATCCCAACATAATAGTTTACTGACTGTGCCACCTGTTTATGAATAATAAAATATTTTTCTCATCTGTTAAATAAAATGCATGTTAATAATGAAGCAGGGAAGATTTGTGTGGAGACGTCTTGCTTCCTGCAGTTTTCATTTATTCTCTTTATTTGAGTCCTAGCTCCTTTGTTCCCTTTTTGTTGTTTTATAGATGCCTTTTGAATTGAAAATAATTGTTTATTAAACATTCCTATGTATATTTGTAATAATGAACCCTGAATCATTGTGTGTTTGTGTATATATGTGTATATATATACTATGCACAAAAAGTAAGGCAATTTTTGTTGGGTAGATTATTTTGTTATTGGAACAATGCTTTTTGGCAATAAATCTTATACCGTTGGAAAGCCTGAAGTCTCCCCTTTTAGATGGTACCACATTTGTAAGGAACATGCATTTGTGGGATAAGCAGCAGAGCTGAGTATGTAGGCTGTGCCCAAGAAAAATGTGCCAAATCTTCTAATTATTTTGCTGTTGCTATTGACTCTTATTTTGAGCTTTTGGTACTCCCAGGTGATGCCAATCAGAAACTTGATTGGCAACACCTGTGAGAATGGGCCCTGCTACAGTGGGTAGTCAGTACAGTTGGTGTCTGTTCCAAGAATCGGCATGCCACGTTTGACTGATCTGGATAGCGCCCGTGTGATAATGCAATTTCAAGCTGGTGTTCAGCAAAACCAAGTTGCGGCATTATTTGGAGTGAACCCTAGTACCATCTCCAAAGTGAAGGCCAAGTTCAATATAACGGGGGATGTCAGAGACAGTTCACGAAGTGGGCGTCCCAAGAAGACGACACCCCAAGAAGACCGTTGTCTCACAGTGTCAGCACTTAGGCAGCGTAGGCTGACTTCAACAGATTTGAAGTCAAGTCACATTTAGCGCTACAAACATTAGTTGGCGAGGAAACGGTTTGACACTGTCTCGCAAGACTTTGGGTAATGCAATGTGTGTTGGCAGATCTTGCGAGAGTGAGCTGCTGAGACAGAGACAGGTCTGGAACAAAGTTAATTTTCTCCTGATTTGTCCGTAAGAAAAATGACATTTTTGTGTCCGAATGTTTAGAAGACGTGTCCTCTGAGTCCAGTATTTGTACTTGTCCAGTACTTGGTGACTCTGGGACAGAAAAAAACCCCAAATTGCTCCTTGTATGAATATTAGTTACTGATGGTAGAACCTTGTTGGGTGGCCTCGGCCCCCATGTATATGAGTGTTTGTGTGTGGAAAGTGCTTCGAGTCGTCGCTATAACTTTAGGTTATTTACATAACCCCGGTTCTCTGAGTAGCATGAGTGAGTGTCTCATGGGGAACGCCTCCTGCGTGACCTCGTCAGAAGCTTAATAACTTTACACAAGTCCTCAATGGCTGGCAAGGGTGACGTCTATGTCTGGAGGGGATGGGACCCTCCTCCTATATACTAGGCTGACATAGCGTCAGTCCTCATTCAAACAAGCTCTCCTCTTCGTCGCTTCCATAGCAAGGAGGGTGGTCTGGTGAGACACTCACTCATGCTACTCAGAGAACCGGGGTTATGTAAATAAAGTAAATAAAATAAACAAAGTTCTCTTTCATAGCATTCGTTTTGTGTCTCACTCTGGGGAAAATACTGACTCCCGTATTGCCAGACAAGCCTGATATGAAGACAACTGTCCCCAGTGGCCCTTAACCCAAGGGGAGCCACGCCCTAAGAAGAAACCAAACTGAGGACTGAATGTGCAAGGGTTGGAGCCGTAACATCCAACTTATAAAATCTTGCAAAGGTGTGAGGTGAAGCACTGAGCATTGTCCACTGCCCCATAAACGTCCACAGTTGCCTGACCAAACCGTGACCAAATCCGTTTCACCACCTGGGGGTGAAGTTTCCAGTCTGCATACAGCGGTTTGCCCCTGGATAACAAATCTGCCCCGTAGTTCAGAATGCCGGGTATACATGAGTTGCTCTGTGTGCCAGTGTGTGTAACTGGGGGGACCTTAGCCCCCCCTGCCTGTTTACAAAGGTTACTACGGTAGCCTATGTAAAAAAACAATGTAACCCAGCATTATGCCTATACCTATAGAGAAAATAAAAAAACAAAAAGGTGAATGTGCGGCCAAAATACACTTTATTCCGCTCGCCGTCAACAGTTTATCAACACACTTCTGGATGTTTGCCCTTCAAAATAAAAAAAGGGCTTTAGTGATTGTGACATAGGTCTCTCTTGTGTTCAAAAGGAAGGTTATTCTTTAACAAAATGGTCTACTTTATCGCACATCTAACAGTATTTTTACTGTGCAATTTAAGACACTATATATTTTTTTATAATACACATCAATTCACCCTGACTCGCAGTTTGAATTTCAGCCATGTCTTCTGGAGAAATGCACTTGTTTATCCTCCAAACTACATGGCGCTCTCACGAAATAATGAGGGGCCTGAAACTGCAGCTCTCCGGCTGTGCAGGATTCCCCTACTCGCTGGGCACCCATTACAACGCATACTGTGTCCAAGGCTACGCCGTCAAAGAGATGTGTCTGTTGGAGCAGAGCCTGAAGGAGCGCCCCCTGCTGGACACTGAGCTCAATGTAAGTGCTGCTGCATCATTACTGTACACAGGGCTGGGGGGGTTACTTTATAGTATTCTGACACAATTAGAAAAAACTTGTAATCAGTAACATCTTAATATCACAGACATAAAGGAATGTAACTCGATTACTTTTGGATTACCTCAATTACAAATATGCAAATTAGATGGTGTCCAGTCCTTGGATGATGCTGACAGTCATCGACCACTGAACCCAACATGGTGAGTTCAAAGCCCTCCCCCTCCCCTGTCAACACCAACACCGTCTTTATGAACAGGAGAGTGAGCGGCGACCCCCTGCGAGGACTGCGGGTGCACTGCTGGATGCTGGTGCTGTCGGGGAGTCGACCCCCTGAGCGGGAAAGGTTACGCCACTGACCATGACAACTTCCTGGGCATCGAGAGCGTGTGGAACAATCTCAACTACTACGTCAAGTCTGTGTACAAATGTTTTACACACAAATCTGGATTCATCAGTATTTTTCTCCCTGATTTTGTTTGCACTCTGCGAACAAATGTAACTGCCTCGGACCATACGTAAGCACAAATGATGGCTTGTCTGGCTAGGACAATATAATATATAATTGAAAACACTCCCTCACGCTGTCATCCCTCCGTCCTTCTGTCCCTCCCTCTGTCCCTCTCTCCCTCCCTCCTGTTATTTGCTTAACAGGCAAACATTTGTTGCCTCTGACCATGCCATGAAGTTTTTATTTATGTGTATATGTATGTGAAATGATGTTTAGGTCTTCATGTTTATTCATTTTTAAATGAGCTTCAAAGTCGTCACAAAGCTGAAAACAGCTGTGACTGTGTAGAGATACGTGGTTTTTACAGGACAGTCACGCTACAAACATGATGATCTTATAGAATATGATGCATCACTGCAGATTAAACTACCCAACAGGATATAAAGGAGTTCAAACATCTACAGCAGTAAAACAAACAATCCTCAGCAGTGTCAGAGACAGGATATGGCTGCAGTTAAAGTACCACAGAGCCTCCTCCGACACAGACTGGTGCTCCGGACAAATCCTCTGCCCTGTCAGAGATGACCAGCTGCACTTTACACATGGAATGAATTTATAAATTATTATTTTTTAAACAAATGCACAAACAGCCCTTTATTTTAACATACCTGTAAAGATCTCCTGAAATAAGTATAATAAGTAAATATAGTGACAATCTCTCTCTCTCTCTCTCTCTCTCTCTCTCTCTCTCTCTCTCAAATCAAATTCGAAAGGCTTTATTTGCATGAATGTTTCAAAACAATATAGCCAAAGCAATAAAACAAAGTGAATACATTTCTTAAAATATATATATAGATAGAATGAAATAGATGTGTGTGTGAGACAAATCAATGACAAACATGTACAATTCATCTGGTAAATATAGTAAATAAAGACACAACAACAATATATCAATACAACATCCAATGTGTCCGATGTAATATTATGTAGTCTTGGCACAAACGCCCACTTCTCAATTACTAACCGAACCTAAAATTGAAAATAGAATTACAGAAAGAGATGGACAATAGTGAAATGTTTGCTGTTGTGAAAACTGCTTTAGTGTTTACATTTTCTCATTTCATTGCTGTCTTTTTGGAATTAAGCTTTTATTAATGTAATGGGTATACCTGAAATGACTAATAATCCTTCACCTCAGAGAGAGAGAGAGGAGATTTGTGAACGTGCGACCATGTAGAGACAGGTGCCGTCGTGTAAATCTGATAAATAACATGACATAACATTAAGTTTGCTCAATAAAAGAACAAGGTATAGAGCTGTTCTATAGGAAAGGTAAAGTAATATTTATTAAAGATGTTTCTTGTTGCTCTACCCTGTATCTTCTTACTGAAGGGAGTTTTTCTAATTCATAGTGGATGTGAGGGGTCCTGAAGTATTTGTGGGGCTTTCCTCCTAGTTTGGGTCGTGTATAGTTCCACCAGCTGCTGTTTGATCACTTTTGCTCCGAGCCCCTAGATTCCCATGCCACTATAGGATGTTTTTATCAGATTAGCAAACTATACTTTTGGTTGTTAAAAGTGTAATACCATGGCTGTTGGTATGGCTGTTGGTTAATGAAATTACGCTTTTTAGTATGTAAGTACCCATCTAAAACATACAATTTACAACCGTCGTAAGGTCTGGAAAATCTTAAAAATGAACCTTGAAGTTCTTGAATTTGACCACCGAAAATGTGTATGAACCCTGTAAAATATAAAGTTACAAAGTGAACATGTATTAAAAAGTTATTTATCGCATAAATGTGATCAGTATGCATGTGTGTCTCTACAGGCCTGTGTGCTGGACCTCAGTACCATTTCATTTCTGACCTGAAGACTTTTACTGAAGCACAAAGTTACTGCAGAGAGAAATACACAGACCTGGCCACTATAGACAGCATAGAGGATGTGGAGATCCTGAACAGTATGGCAGAAACAGCAGGAGTGTCTGTGAGTTCACTTTATTTTTTCACTTTATTTCAAAGACTTTCTGATAATTATTGTTGCATCAAATGCTCCATGAATTGTTACAGATTTACCAACCTACCTACCAACCAGCTATAGCCTCTTTTAAATGTTCATATGGACCGGAACATTGTTTTAAACACTTAACAGTTTTTTTTTTTCAAATAAAACTGTTGACGTTTAGCCAAAGCATTTATAAAATCCTGTGATGAAGTCTGATAGGCAGTATCAACACTGTAAATGCAAAGTTTGCATTAATATATTTCCTTGAACAAAAGAGCAGGGTCTAATTCATTATATCACCATTAATATGTGTTTCAGGCAGCCTGGATCGGGCTGTACGATGACGTGAACAGCTGGAGGTGGTCACTGTCAGACACAAGTTTCTACACTCACGGGGACGAGGAGTTCAGACAATGGGGTGCTGGAGAACCAAGCAATGAAGGAAGTGCAGAACGCTGCACAGTGATTGATGGTTATGGACGATGGTTAGATATCAGATGCACAGACAACATTCAGGCAGTCTGCTCTGATGTCAGAGGTGAGAATATTGAGCAGTGAAGGTAAAACATACCAGTTCAGCTTGTTGACCTCTCCCCTTCTCTGCTGCTCTCTGCCTCTCTGTCTTCAGTTACATGAAGGTCATTTAAAGCAGATGGACGTGAGTCCTGCCTTCATTTCACTGTGAGAAGCTGCAGGTTTATATTAAGAGCTCCATCATTAACAGGTTTATCCCATGTCACTGTCTCAGTTAACAGGGCTGCAAGAAAAGGAGTTCATATGCTGACATTCATTAAGAAACATTAAACTGCTGAGAAAAATATTCATACAGAGAAAAACTCAGATATAAAGTATGCATCAGTGTTGTGTGTGTTATGGTGCCTCTGCACAGCATTTCTCTGTGCTCTATTTTCAGGGCTGGATGTGACATTTGTCCTCACTGACATCTCCATGACCTGGACTGAGGCCCAGAGCTACTGCAGAGAACACCACACAGACCTGGCCAGTGTGAGAAACATGACAGAGAACCAGAAGGTCCAGGAGCTGGTTCCAGCAGGAGGGAGAGTCTGGATTGGCCTTTTCAGAGACTCCTGGAAGTGGTCCAATGGAAGTAGCTCCTCCTTCAGCCACTGGAAGCATGGGCAACCTGATGGTTCCAATGAGAATTGTGCAGTTGCAGATTTCAGCTCCTCTGGAGGATGGGTGGACAACAACTGTGACAAGAAGTATCTATTCATCTGCTACGGTCCAGGTGAGTGGTAACCCCTAATTCAACAGGATTTATATTAGATTCAGGTTTACTTTAGCATGAAATGACAATAAATGTGAACACTCAGGATGCTGATGTTTGCTTGCAGTGTGACCAACTGCAGATAATCAGTTTGTGTTGACTTAAATGTTGGGTCTACGCAACGGGGCGTCCAATATGTTGGGGTATCTGGTTACAGATACCAATTGCCTCCATCACGGATCAACAAAAATGTTAGGAATTAAGGATGGCTCTTTTATGCATCAATGATGACCTTGCACAGGGCGTCAAATATGTTAATAAAAGGGCATTATCATAAATGCTATCTCTCCCATAAGGATACCAAATATGTAGGGATGAACCTGAGCAACACTTGTGTGGATCTCACGGTTCAAAAGTGTGGTTAGATGGCTATAAGAATTATTAATAATTATCATAAATAATTATTAATTGAAGCTCCCCACACAATGAGTCGTAAAAATGTCAGCTGTAAAGCCAGGTGACTAGGCCTTGCCTTTTGGCCTGGTGAGAGCTGCAAAACTGTGTTTAGTTACAGTTAATTTAAAATATATATTATGTGAAAATCAGTGTATGAGCAAATCAAAGGGTCAGTATAGTTAGTTGCATATAAGACTGACTGTCTGTATAAAGCAAGATTAACATACAACTTTGATTGTAACACGAATATCACATAAATATACTTATAACACACATATAAACCAGATCATTAATCACAGGTCAAATCCTTTCTGCTAAAGTCCTTGCTGATTGCTTATCTAAGCCCAGTTACATTACTCACGAATCCAGTTGAAAAGGGGGGAAATCCTTTTCCAGTGGCGGGCGTGGAAAGAAGGAAGTTGAGTTCAATAATTTGCTGTCTTGCAAATTAAGTTGCTGGTTGTCCTTGTTGTTGAAGTAAAGCTTTCTCTGGCAGTTGCAATGAACTTTGTGTCCATTAATGCAACTTTGGTGCGCAGAGAAGGTCAGAGTTGCAGTTGTTTCAGAATTACTCCTGGAAAGGAGATTTTCTGAAGAGCAGGCCTCATCACCGCAGGGCTCTGCAGGAGATGAGGGGGGCTGGTGAGTCCAGGCCTCTGGATCCCCTCCTGAAGGAGATGGAGTTGTTGCTTCTCTGGGGGGCGGTGGAGAAAGAGAGAGAGGGGAGGGAGGACTGGCCCCCTTATAGCAGACCAGTGGACCTCCTGTGGTGTCAAGCTGGCTTGACCAATGAGGTGACGTGGAAGGTTTTGTAAATGCTGAGCATTCTGGGAAGGAAGTTCTTTAGAGGGCACAAAATGGAGGTGATGTGCCATTTTGTGAGTTGACACAGAAAAATGTTTCATTTAGTCCACAAATGTTAAAGTCCACAAATGAACCCAAGATTCACCTGTGGTACAATCCCAACAAATGTGAGAATATCAACAGATGGAGGAAGTAACTGCTGATAACTTGCTGATAAACCCCGCCCCCTGCAGTATAGCTCTAAACTGACCACAGGCAGGACAAAACTAGTTGATGACACTTTTATATCAACAGGATGCTGATTATTATCAAAATCTCTCAACTGATCATGTTTGATTGTCTGTTTAAAGTCCCTTCAAAGCAAGTGATCAGACTGAGGCTGCAGAGGAAGGGCTCCTCTCTGGATCTGAATGACCCTGCTGTGATGGAGGCAATGCTGAAGCAGGTAAATCTGCTTTTTTTTATGCAAATACAACAGATAAAGAGACATTTAAAGTAATAAATAGAGCAAATTATGTTCTAAACATTACAATGCTTTAGACAGTAATGTAACATGAGACGTAAATAGTGTCGTAGTGCCACTCTGAAGGCTTTGTTGAGGTGGAATTGTGACTATTAATGAATCAACACGCATTAAAAACTTCTATCTGCCACCAAACGCAGCAAGAAAATGTCCAAATACAATCCAGCTATGTGAGAAAAGCCCGAGCGTTTACAGGAGAAGAAACAGGGAAAGTCACAAACTATCATGTGAGGAAAAAAGGCTGAAAAAGAGCTTCCAGAGGATGAAATGTAAAGAACAATGCAGAATGTAATCTCTCTGTGTGAGTAATAATGTTTGTCAGCTCCAACAGAAGCTGAAGGACCAGGGGCTGAATGACGACGTCAGACTGAGCTTTAGGAAGCAGGCAGATGGAAGAGTCTTTGAAGACGGGGAGCAGCAAGGACGAGCTTTAATTTAGAGTTGCTGTTAATCAGATAAAAGTGTGTTTCTTTCTTCAGAGTCCTCATGTGATGTGTGACAATAGAACTGCAACAATTATTGTTATTATTATTATTATTATTATTAATAATAATAATAATATGCAAATATGCAAAGAGAAATGCAAACAGACAGACGAGAGAAATAATCAAAGAGAAAAAGGTCAGTTTATGAGCTGAAGGCTCGTGAGGAGGTGGAGGTCTTCAAGGCTTTTTTTTAAATATGTGAGGGTGGGAGAATCACAGATGTGTCTGGGGAGGGAGTTCCAGAGGGTCGGGGCAGCAACAGAGAAGGCTCTGTCTCCCTTGTTTTTTAACTCTGTCCGGGTTGGGGGAGTGAGCAGGAGGGAGTGTGATGGTGGAGCAGCTCAGTCAGGTAGGGGGGTGTTGCTGAGGGGGCGGGCAGCAGAGTTTTGGATGTCTTGTAGTTTTTTGAGGGATTTGGATGGTCGGCCATAGAGGAGGCTGTTGCAGGAATCAAGTGTGGAGATGATGAAGGCGTGGATCAGGGTCTCTGTCTGAGGAGGAGAGGGACGGACGGAGGTTGGCCATGTTTTTAAGGTACAAGAAGGCGGTCCTGGTGAGATTTGAGATGTGTTGGTGGAAGGAGAGGATTTGGTCTAATATGATGTCGAGGTTCCGGATGTGGATACTGGGAAACCGTCTATAAAAGAGGTTTTGGTTGCTAATCACCAAACTTGAGACCCCTGTTAACTTGAATGATGGATCTGAATGATTATTAGTGGCTGTACACCTTCACAGTTTGTCCAGTTAGAACATGAATATGATGCTGGAGATCTGTCCGGTCCAATGACACTCTCACAGTCTTTATGATCACTTGTTTATTTTAGAATGAGATATTTTATGCGTATATAGATATTTGTGTGGTAACTGAAAAGAGAAAAACAAATATGTGAACAAATATGTTAGGTTTGGACATCTGAAACAGTAATAAATAAACAATATGATATGATACAAACCAGTTTGAAAATAACATATATGATGACGAAATTGAACAACAATGAATAATAATTCTGAGGAGAAGCATGAACTACATAAGGGAGCGTCAATATTTTACACATTTAAACGAAAAGGCTCCGCTGCATAGGTCTATTAATCACACACATACTTGGTAATTGCGCGACGGTCCCTAACTGACCCGTCAGTGCTCACAGTGCAACTTAACTGGAGGGAAAAGTCCGACATAAACGATACATATATTGATTATAACATGAAAATAAACTGAGCAATATACACATGATACAGGAATAAGGATACAAGTTAAAACAGGGCGACCAAACACACTGAAACAAACCAAATACTGCACTCACTTCTTAAGGACACACACAGATATGAAAATGAAAAAAAAAAAAATCCAGAACATGAAATGGCGTATAATCCAGAAAATGTCCCCTGGGACGACAGCAACTGAACATAGAGCCTGCAACTGTCTCTTCAATTAAGACACTCAATCGCTGAAATCCTATTGGTCCCTGGATCAATAAGATGTTATGTGATGTCATGGAGACCGCATGGACAGCTAGTTAGTTTATTAAAACCAGACGTTTTATTCATCTGTTTGGGCTGTGGGAAATTATAACCGGCAATGTTTTATTATTTTTCACATTTTCTAGGTAAGATAATATAGGCAAAATGAAATCTGACTGGAATAAACTCCAGTGAAAATACACCTTTAATGTTGTGTGGAATCATTCAAACCTACTTTCATGAGTGAAAACATCTTTCTTCATTTGAGTGTAATATGTTGCATCAAAACATGCAAAACAGTTCTGGCTTTTCAAATATGAATATTTAATGCTTTTCTTTGTCATATATGCTCATAAACTAATATTTACTTATTTTTAAACATGTTGGTTTATTAAAACAAGACATTTGAATTCATGTGTTTGTGCTGTGGGGATTTATAACAGAGATTTTTCACTATTTTCTGACATTTCATGGATAAGATTAATAAGATTAGATGACACAGATTCTTTCTGATGAGATAAGTGTGAAGTGGTGTGGATGGTCTTTATCTGCTTCCTTTTCATGGTTTTGGTTTGCATAGATTGGTTTAAATAACACCAGAGGGTGACAATGGCTGAGTGCCAAAGCCCTTATTTCGCATCTATGCGTCCCTCACTTGCGCCGTTCACTTGCGTCTTAGTCCCGCCCACCGGGGATGCATGGAGAGACGCAAGTGAGGGAAGCGAGGAGAGGAGAAACGATTTAAGACAAATGGGACGTCCTTCCCTCCGGAGCGTCACGTGAAGCGACGTCCGTTTCTAATGACGGCGGCAGCGGATCACAGCTGGATCAGCTGTCAGTCGCTTTAACAGCTGGAGACATGCACTGATGATGATAATAATAATAATAATAATAATAATAATAAGTGTTTTCTCTGTTTAACAAACACCTGCACATGAATAACAACCTCCATTGTGTATTTATACTGTGAACTGTGTCCAGCTCAGGGGCACGGGAATGTCTTTATATAATTTATTAATTATTATTTGCTGCTGTATTAGGACAACTATTAGGGCCAAGTATGAAAAAAAAATACGGACCCGGGGGAGGGGGGTAATACTGGTCCATGCCTCACTGGGTCCGTCCGGTGCCACACACATACACACACAGACACACACAGACACACACACACACACACACACTTCAAAAAGATGAATAAAGATTCCATAAACCCGGCTCCATGGCAGCGTAAAGACGCATCACATGAGGATGACCGTGAGGAATGAAGGCTGGGAACAATAAACCTGCTGCTGTGAAAAAAGTTTAGACGAACGTTACACTGTAACTGTCAACAAGAAGCAGAGGAGGTCTGAAAGAGAGACAGCGCTCCGTGTGAACGCGAGGAGAAGGAGCGTCAGTCGGATCACTCTGATAAAACACCTTAAACAGAGCGAGTGATGGAGAAGAAGAGACATCCCGCAGGTAGAAAGGAATGAAATGTGGTGATGTCGTAACATCACCTCATGTTATCTGTTTTTAATCATGCCATGGTGGCTGGGTCCCTCTCCCCTGGGTTCCTATCTATTTATTTATTTATTTCGTATATTGCCCTAATACGCCGTCGTAGTAGACGATCCTGGTGATAAATTAATTATTTAATATACCAGAACATGATTGTGTCCGCTGAACACCGGCCAATATTTTATTAGGTTAGATGATGAAGGTAAAATGTAAATTATGTCACTCAGTAATGATCAGCCTCGCGTGGGACTGATGAAAATGACAAACAATGTAAAAGTGTTTCTTGCTGACAGACAGACTCTCAGACTCTCTACTGTTTTTGTTTTTTTTTACTTTAATAATATCCATAATAAATCTGTACGGTGGAAAAAACAGATCACGAAAAGGAAAAAAAGGAAAAAGGAAAATAACTTCTAGAGCGATGTTTCTCTTAATTTATTATAAATGTAGAAATATGTTTGTGGTGTTTTTGTTGTTCAGAGTCACAATAAAACAGATTTTAATTACATGGTGAATCATATAAATAAAATATAAAACTTGTGGTGACACACTTTAGTTTAATCTGTGATCTGTCTTCACTCCGGTATCAAACTACAGCGATGTTGATGTATAACATCAGTCCGATCAGCTGCTGCGTCTATTCAACGAGTCAGGGGGCGGGGCCACCGCTAAAAGACTTCCGCATAGGATTCTCTCGTGTATCCTCGCTTGTGCCTCCTCCGATATGCCTCCTCTATCCTCTATCCTCTATCCTCCGATCACAAATAAGGGCTTTGGGACGGTCTTAAAGATGGCGCCCGCGAAAGAACTTCCGGTTCAAGCGAGGATAGAGGATAGAGGAGGCGAAACTTAAGGGCTTTGGGATGCAGCATATGAGAGCAGATTGATCATTTGGTGGCATGCAGGTAGAGAGAGAGAGAGAGAGAGAGAGCGAGAGCGAGAGAGAGAGAGGCAGAGTGGCTCTAATTAGTATCACCTGGCAGGTGAGCTTCCTTTTGTCCCTTTAGTCAGGGAGACAAGCCAGAGAGAAGCACTGCTCAATGCTTAGATGAGCACAGAGACGCCACTGCTGTCTACTTTGATTCATGTGATTATTTTTGTGACAAACCTGTAGAGTTTCATTATTCCTCATGCTGTAGGCCATTTTGAGTTTGTGGGGTATAAATGTTGACCAAATTCATAAAGAAGTCTTAGTTGTGGATTAAGTTGTGAAATGACATTAGGGGCATTGTTTGTCTCACAGTTTACATTGATGATACATTTAAATGACAGATTTCAGGTGACAAGATATTGTAAAATGAAGTTTGTTTGCTGGAAATATTTTTATTAGATCTGGAGTGATTGGTAGAAATTATTTATTGTTGATATTTGATTTCAATCAGATTCTTAGTTTAAAAAATGGATTAAGTCATTTCATAGGTGGTTAAAATGCATAAATTAAATTAATAAATTAAATGTATAAACCTGTTTAAAAGAGTATAAATAGAATAATTTAAACATTCTATGTGCAATAAATATATTTAATAAGTAACTCGACAATGAGATATTTGGTTCCTTCAATTTAATATGTTTTGGTTTAGAAGTTACTGGGAAGTGTCACTGGGAATAATGCCTCATAAGACTTTTACATTTTTTAATAAAAAAATGTTTGGATATTATATTATATGATATAAACTAATTTTTAAGTAATGTTAATCAATTCACATATTGTTGGTTTATTTATATTTGTCACAGTTTACTTGTGTGATGATTTATTTGGTATTTTCTTTTTCATGGAGATAATAGGGAACACTTTCCATAATACTGCTGATTTAAACAATAAATGGCCTCTGTGATCTATAATTTTTTATAAAGATCCTTCGCTCCTACAGCCATCAGGCTGTCTCATTCTTCAAGAGATTCTACCAGACTAACTGAATTTCCCCTTGGGGATGAATAAAGTAATTTTGATTTGATATGATTTTGATTTGATTGATCTTGGGGGCTTTATTAAACTGACTGACTGTGCCTGCTGTTTATGAATGATTATAAATTATTTTTCTCATCAGTTAAATAAAATGCATGTTAGTAATAAAGCAGGAAAGATTTGTGTGGAGACGTCTTGCTTCCTGCTGTTTTCATTTATTCTCTTTATTTGAGTCCTTGCTCCTTTTTTCCCTTTTTGTTGTTTTATAGATGCCTTTTGAATGGAATATTACACATACTGTGTATATTTCATATGATAAATCTTTTTTATATTGTCTTTAACTAATTTTTTTATTTTTTTATTTAATATTTTTATTTATGTAAATAAAGAAATACAAATTTTCTCTGAGGAGACGTGAACGGAGATGTTGGTGTGACGTCATCGCGTTTGGCTGTTACCATGGACACAGGGTTCAACCGGGTTCAACAGGAGCTGACGTTAGTTCAGTAAACAGATTCTCCAAACAAAACCCTTTAATTTCTGTAGAACTGGGTGAGTACAGCTTTGAATAGTTAGGGCCTCGGGGCAATCGCACCGAGCACTACTGTGGATTTCTACTGTGGATTTCTTCTTATTCCTCTTCCGGACGCAATTTCGTCCCGCTACTAGTCTAGACAAATTATATATCAAAACGTGCGGTTTGATCGGGATCGGTGTGCTATTACTTTTCTCTACGGAATATGAATTTTTCGCGACGTAAGTCGCGAAAAACTGCCCAAAATTTTGCATTGAAATGAATTGGACGGCCGAAAGAAAATGAGCAAAAAAGAACATTAATTGAAGATTTTCAGACGTCTACTTCTCCGGCATAATTTCACCTAGAGACTCCATTTAAACTTTAAACAGTAGACACAAGTCTTGTGTATTGGTGTATTACTTTGCGTTTCGATAGGTCATATAGTTTTTTATCAATCCCTGTTCAATGACCATGATCATTTTTGGAGAAATTCTGAGATTATAATGGGTGTGTATTGCACGGAATGTTCGTGTCAGAGTGTGTGATGTCATCGCTCAGAGTGTAGAGGGAGAGGTAAAACTGTCAAAAAATAAATTTGAAAACTGCACTCCAGGCCGCAAATTCCACTCTACAGAAATAATTTATACATAGAAATGTAGGAAAATTTGTCTTCTCACTCACAATCCTCTGGTAAAGCTGTCAGAGTTATAATTTGGGCGTACGACGCAAAGATGCGCCACCAAAACCACCAACAGCCTCATTGGGTCCCATATTAAAAACGCAGGAAGATTTCGGAAAAAGTGAGATTTAACTGTTTTTTTAGATCGCTCTAACAAAGCTATTTTTTTCATTTTTCTTAAAAAAAAACATATGTAGAGGTTCAGGAAGAACTCAGGACGCTCAAAGTGAAGTCGGATCAATGATAGGTATTATGGTTTTGCCAAAAATGCTTTCTGTTCGAGGCCAGAAATTTCACTCTGCCCACCTCTGGCTGCTTTCACTCTGCCAGAAGATTCCACAGCTGTTAATTCCGTTGATTGCTCTGCTCTGATTGGTCGACCCCACGCTTTGATGTTTTGATGTGATTACAGTTACAGATACACGCACGCACACACACACACACACTGGTCATTTAATGTAATAACAGTTGAAGATACACGCACGCACACACACACTGGTCATTTAATGTAATAACAGTTAAAGATACACGCACGCACACACACACTGGTCATTTAATGTAATATCAGTTAAAGATACACGCACGCACACACACACACTGGTCATTTAATGTAATAACAGTTAAAGATACACGCACGCACACACACACTGGTCATTTAATGTAATAACAGTTAAAGATACACGCACGCACACACACAATGGTCATTTAATGTAATATCAGTTAAAGATACACGCACACACACACACACACACACACTGGTCATTTAATGTAATAACAGTTAAAGATACACGCACGCACACACACACTGGTCATTTAATGTAATAACAGTTAAAGATACACGCACGCACACACACACTGGTCATTTAATGTAATATCAATTAAAGATACACATACGCACACACACACACACTGGTCATTTAATGTAATAACAGTTAAAGATACACGCACGCACACACACACTGGTCATTTAATGTAATAACAGTTAAAGATACACGCACGCACACACACACACACACACACACACACACACATATGCACGCGTAAGCACGCACACTCCTCCAGATACAAATGTTTCACACACACACATTTTGAGGTTAAAGGGCATAGGTTGCTGTATAAATAAATACTTGAAGAGGAATAGTATCATAACATTACTAGTATTAATTGTTTGAAGTCTCTGAAGAATCTCATCATAGTGTACACACACCGGCAGTAGCCCCCGTGGCCCTTTCAAAATTTCCCCCAGAGGAAATTTTCTAGTTAATATATTATTATAAATATTTATCTATATATTTGAGAAGGTGTTTTTTTGAAGGCCTGTCTCTCATTTATGACTCATTTTAACTTGTCGCTAACCGTTTGTTAGCTACATTAGCTAACGTTAGCTTGGTTAAAAATACTGGATATTAGGAAGATGGCACATTACGAGCTTCAACAATGCTGATTAATCGTGAACGTCATTAATTATTTAATAAGTATATTTACTAAGTCACATTTAGCGTTATGAACATTGACATGACACAGTCTCGCGAGACTTTGGGTAACGCGAGAGTGAGCTGCTGAGACAGACAGGTCTGGAACAAAGTTAATTTTCTCCTTCTAATAAAATTAATTAGTCCTTCAGAAAAATTACATTTTTGTGTCAGAATGTTCAGAAAACCTGTCCTGTGAAAAATTGGTCCAACAATATTTACTAAGTGACTCTGGGACAGGAAACCCAAATTGCTCCTTGAACGAATGTTAGTTGTTGTTGGGTAGCCTCGGTCCCCAGTGTATGAGTGTGTGTGTGTGTGTGTGTGTGTGTGTGTGTGTGTGTGTGTGAAAAGCACTTTGATTGGTCGCTATATCTAGAAAAGTGCTTAGTGCAGTCCATTTACACATTTATACATTCATGTCTTTAGAATCAAGTTTCAGTAACACTGGATCCTACACTTCTAATGATGCAACTCAGTAGCATCTTTGATTAGACCCCTTCTTTCAAAACTCCACACCTCCTGTTGTTCAAAGTGTGTGTGTTAGTTTGCGTGTGCGCCAAATATTTAACTCTTTGTAGTTTTGGTCTGTTTTGTCCGTTCCTGACTCCTTCTCATCCTGTCTGTATAGCAACTGAATACTGTTTACCATTTCATGTTGGTATCATTTGTTTCACCACAGCCTCACCTCTATGACCTGATTATTATTTGCTCACTCTGACTTAAAAAGCACACAAAAAATCTGATTGCGCGTTTTCTGAAAACTGAGTATGTTAACTGTTCAGGGTTTCCTGCAGACCTTATTTGGCCAGGCGCCACGCCCGGCCTGAAATCTGTAGCGCCCGGGCTAGAATGTACGGCAAAAAAAAAAAAAAAAAAAAAAGATGCAACGCATGCAAGCGACACGGCATCGCTTGAGAACTAATCTACCAGCACACATAGATAGATTTGTGTTATAATTAATTAATGTTGATTCTTTAGTGCTGCGCTGTCTGCCTGCAGTGCATTCTGTGCCATATCTCTCTCTCTCTCACACACACTCACACACGCCAATTGTGGCCCTCGTGACGATATTTTGTGGCCCCCACCTTGATGAAAGCCCTTTCGGCGCTCGCTATCCCGGTACTTTCTGTCATCTACAAATGTCATGATGTTCATGTCATCATGAAAGACATAAATATTGAGCGCAAAATGAAAGGCAAATGCTACTGGACAGTTTATTATCTGCAGTGTTGTTTGTAAACTATATTTTGTATGCTGGTGTAGACAGTCTGGCCTTAATTTTCTGTTAGAAAAACTGCAGCTACTCCATAGAGTTTTTTAATCCTCTTTAATTGGTTCACACATGAAAGTAGTATATACAGTATATGAAAGCGCGTGCATGAGTGTGCATGTGTGTACATGCACGCGCAGGGGGGCGTGTCATATGGGAGGGTTGATCTAAAAAGGGGTGTGTTAGGGGCGTTTTTGTGGGCGTTCTGTGGGCGTATGTGGGTGTGTTCTTGTGACTGTAGTAACATATATATATACAGTGAAAGAGCGCCAATGTTTAAACTTTCTTTTGGAAGCATTTTGAGACGCTAAGCCTGTTGCTGCTGTTGCTGTTGCTGCCAAGAACTTCTATCACTGCCATCATGCTGAGAGACTGTGTCAGACGTTTGGATTTCAGCAATGGTATGTCTCCTTCTGATAACTCACCTATTGACTGTGTCAAGCGCCTGGATTTCAGTGACATTACGGTTCTTTCTGATAACTCTCCTATTGACTGTGTCAAACGTTTGGATTTCAATGACACCACCTCTCTTTCTGATGACCCATCTATTAGCTGTGTCAAACGTATGGATTTCAATGAAGGCCCGTCTCTTTCTGATGTTTCGCCTGTTAAAAGTGTGGATGTGTCTACCTCTACAACTGATGCTGCACCGCAGAAAAAGAAGCGTAGGCATTGCGGACTAGTAACGTGTGCAACCCTGAGCCGGGTAGATTACAGGGCTGTTAATGGGTATGCATACTGTGTCAGATATAGTGATAATAGAACATATTATGTGCACAGACAGCGCGTCTGTGAGCGCGGATCATGCATGAGGCTTTAAAAATCATTCTCTTTATTCAGTAGAGCCGCTGAGGGTCTCTGCAAAAAGTGTTTTGTGAAATTGGAGAAACTATCACGAGAGGCAGAGCCACCGCTACTTTTGAAAATGTTAGAAAACCTCTTTTCGTCAACGCTATATACACTGATGTGTAGACTTGCGTCTTTCCTGCCATGCGGTGGTAGAGGCCGACACCGTCCTAAAACATAAGATGGTGGGTGTTTTTGTTACATAGCTTCTAATTAATGAAATGTGTGTGTGTGCTACGTATGCTGATACAATTTTCTATTTTATTTTATCAGGTTACTGCACTGACGATGAAGCGAGCAGTGCTGGACCTTCCCAGCCCATGTCATTGTACAGTGATGAGCCTTCCCAGCCCGACTCCTATTTCAGTGATGGTGCTTCCCAACCGGACTCCTACTACAGCGACGCCCCTTCACAGCCTGCATCAATCTCCCCATTCGCCCTCGGGTTCCCCGGATTTGTGCCTGGTTCATCACCGATGTTTTCTCCCTGTCCGTCAAGGCAATCGTCTCCCTGTCACTCGCCATCGCCATCGCCATCTCCATCACAATCCGATACCATCCCCCACACAGAAGAAGAAGAAGAAGAAGAAGGAGACCTCACAAGTGACGAGAGGCATGCAGTGAAGGTTGCCAAGCGGGCCGGTACTGACTTCGACCTGGCCAAATACAGGAAGGATAAAGAAGATTCCTACTACTACATGTTGGGGAAGCCTGAATTCACACAAAATGTCAAATTAGCAGTTGCACATCTGCTCAATAAGGCAATTTATAAATATTGGGAAGAGTTCTGCATAGGCTGTGATGTTAACCATCCTAGTCAGAAGTGGCACGCGTGTCTCAATCCTCTCCCAGAGTATTATCTGGATACGCGCTTTCTTGAGATTACGAGCAGGCTCTGGAATGTGCATTTCATACCAGCCGTTCTATGGTTTTTGAAAGCGTGAGGTATAGAGGCATCACCTGTCAGAGTAGCAGGCATAGCCGAGTATCTGATACATGAGCTGAGGGGTGAGGTGAAAGTCACGGATGCAACCTGCAAAATAATTGACGATGTGTTTGATAACGATTACGCCAGAGTGACACTGTTGAGAGGTCTCACAAACTACTGGAAGGATGGAACGGCAGGGGATGTGTAAAACGAAATCTGGTAAAAAAAACTGTGTACTAAACAAAGGGGGAGTTGTTATTTAGAGTGTTGTGGTTAATTAGAATGATGTGATAGGTTTTTTTTTATTTTTTTATTTCTTATTATTAGTTTTTTCTAGCATTTCTTGTAACTATTAGTAGTGTGGTGTGTCAAAAACTTTCTTTTCTTTTTTTTTTTCTTTTTAATTATTTACTGAATGCATTTGTGTAATCAGGACTATATCCTTTTACTTTATTATTTTCTTCATAATGTTCTTGTGTGACTGTGTGTGAATAAAAAAGATTGTTGCAATTACATTTGACTCATTTGTGTAACACGCTAGTCATGGAAAGTACACTGCAGAAAATATACTCTGATCACACCGACCCGGCTGGTCTAGCCAGAGTGAAAAAACTCTGCGATGCAGCAGGAGTAGCTTTGGGGGTGAAACCAGATAAGCAGACAGTCATGCGGTTTTTGCATGGCCAGGATACTTACACACTACATGCTAGAGCCGGTAAACATTTTCCTAGAAATAGAGTTCTTGTCAGCGGCATTGATAAACAGTTTCAGGCTGACCTAGTGGATATGGGTGAATATTCTACAGAAAACGACAATGTGCGTTATCTATTAACATGCATTGATGTATTTTCAAAATATGCATGGGTCAGATGTCTCAAGAATAAATCTGGGGAGGCAGTTACAAATGCTTTTAAGAGCGTTTTGAGCGAGGGTCGCATCCCCGTAAAACTTCGGATGCAGGGACAGAGTTTTATAATAAACATTTAAAAAAATTAATGGAGCAGTATAAAATCACACATTTTTCAACATCAAATGAGACTAAAGCTAGTGTTGTGGAGCGATTCAACAGAACTCTCAAAACACGTATGTGGAGGTATTTAACATCTGTTAATTCACGCAGATATATTGAAGTTGTTCAAGATCTGGTCGCTGCTTATAACAAATCTCATCATAGATCTATAAAGCATGCACCAGCAGCGGTAAATAAAGATAATGAGAAAACAATATTTAACATTCTGTACAGAAGAAAACCGCAAAAGGCTGTGGTTTTTAAATTAAGCGTTGGCGATACAGTGAGAATATCAAAGCTGCGGGGAGTGTTTAGAAAAGGCTATGAGCAATCATTCACAGATGAATTTTTCACAATTACGAGGCGTATAGGCAGGGATCCACCTGTGTATAAATTGAAAGATCTGAACGGGGAAGCGTTGAAGGGGACATTTTACGAAGCTGAGCTACAAAGAGTGATTATTGGTAAAAACAAAGAGTTTAAAGTTGAAAAAATATTGGGGAGAAAAAAATCTGGTCATAAAAAGTTAGCTCTTGTGAAGTGGCTCGGATGGCCGGAGAAATTCAATTCGTGGATTTCGGAAGATGCTATTGTCGACATATCACAACGCAATAAAAACCCACGTAATGCTTCTGTTCACTCAGATGATCGTTAGACACCGAAAATGGACAAAAGAAACGGATTCTATGTCACATTGCCCAGCAATGCATCGACACACGTCTACCCCAATAACAAAATATGGAATTACAGGACAAAGCTGGCAAGATCTATTGTTCTGAACGAGCCGTATGAAGTGGGAATTATTGAAGTACAATATCCTAGAATTTGGACTAGTTTTCCCAAACAGGATGCAGAACTGGATGTTTATGATCCCAAATCGCATCGTGTTATACCTATTAACATTCCGGTGGGTTGCTATGATTATATACCGCAAATATTAAAAGAAATTAATACAAGATGTATTATGCATCCTATGATAAAGTCTTTGAATATGCAGTATGACAACATTACCAATAGGGTTTATGTACACGGTGTAGAAGGAACAAGTCTCGTTATAAGGGGAAGACTGGCAGAAATACTCGGTTTTAACCCTGGTGAAACGTTTACGATTGCATCATCAGAGGAGGAGAGAAATCAAAATAAAACAGCGTCATCGATATTAAAAGCAAGTGGTCTAAAAGCGGCAGATATACATGGCGGCCGGTACAATATATTCATATACACAGACATTGTAGATTATCAAGTTGTTGGTGACAGCTACGTTCCACTCCTCAGGTGTATAAATATTGCCGACGAAGCACGCAGCATTCCCATTTTATCATTTGACCGTCCACACTACGCACCCGTCTGTAAAGCAGCGATCGATGATATTGAGATTTCGTTAAAAAACGATCAAAATCAACACATACCGTTTGTGTACGGTAAAGTGATAGTGAAATTACACTTCAGACCTATAAAGCAACGTTTCTAGGTGTGAAGAGGTTGGGAAAAAGCAGAAAAAAATGACACACATTCCATACAGGAGCGATGATAATCGCTATATTTCATACTATGTAAACCAGGCTGGTGGGGATTTGCCAGGATTCATCGGGGGGAGCACTCAGTATGGAAACGGACTGGGGGGGATTTTTCGCAGTTTATTTAGATTTGCTGTACCACTGTTGAAAAGAGGGTTCAGTATAGCCAAACCTCATTTAAAAATAGCTGCAACCAGTATTGTGGGAGATGTGGTATCGAACATTGCAAGAAATACAGTGGGGGGTAAGCAGGAGGGAAGCGGCCTGTTTATGTATAATTCTAGAGGTGTGAAAAGACCCCCCCGCTGAAGCTCGAATATCAAGCCTTCTAAATCTGTAAATTGTCCCCTAAAACAAGCAAAGTCGTCAGAAAGAAGTCGAACACCAAAGGAGGAAGAGCTTCTGGCAAGCGCTCCAGGTCTATCTTACAGGATATATTTTAAACAACTATTACTTTTGTCACCTGCAAATAGACATGGCTCTCATTCATAATCAGTCGGCGGAATGTGTGAAAACAGAACTGGATCTGTTTACAGTACCGTACACGCAGACATCCATAGAAAAATCCACATTTGTTGAAATTCCACCGGTTTCAGCTATAACAGACACAGGACCTATTGAGTTTTATGTATCGGCCAGTGGTGAGGATTACATCGATTTGAACGATACATACATACTTACAAAAGCCAAGATTACCAAGGCAGACGGGACAAATCTGGCTAACGATTCAGATGTGGGTTTTACAAACTATCCAGGATGTACGCTTTTCTCACAGGTTGATATAATGCTGGGAGATAGACTTATAACACAGTCTTCCAACACCTATCCATATCGCGGAATAATTGAGTGTTTAATCAATTATGGAAAAGATACACTAGATACACAGTTTAGCACCGCCCTATTCTGTAAAGATACGTGTAAAGAAATGAACATCACGGCCATAGACGGTGATAACCTTGGTTTAGTAGCAAGAGGGGAATA
The DNA here is from genome assembly GCF_030273125.1 of Centropristis striata. Lineage (NCBI taxonomy): Eukaryota > Metazoa > Chordata > Actinopteri > Perciformes > Serranidae > Centropristis > Centropristis striata. The sequence goes on from NC_081521.1 coordinate 16,470,168, forward strand.
CACCAAAAATAGTAGAACTGTGGAATTAATAGCTCCTATACATGCAGATTTGTTTTTTCAAGAAAAGCTGTTACTTAACGGGGTTGACCTATCTCTGAAATTCATGCGATCGAAAGATGAGTTTTCTCTGATGACAGCTGGTCCAGAGCAGTACAGGGTCAAGATTACGGCAGCCAGCCTGTTTGTAAAAAAAGTTGCTGTCACACCGACTGTTGTAGAAAATCTTTAAAGAAAACACTTGACGAACAGATAGATTCGAATCACAGCCTTGTGCGGGATTTAATTGGCAGATAGTAAACACATATGGTACATCACGACCAACACTCAGAACAACTCTGGCCGACAACGCCTCTGTCCAGCTAATTTCACTTCAGTTCGTGCGTCATTGTTTCTTTGTAACTAAGGTTTTAATGTCCTGTACTTTCCTGTTATGACAATCATTTGATATGTGAGTACACTTGGGAGATTATGTTCTTATTCTAATGTTATCGTATCAACCAGAGCATCCGCTCAGGATGCGCTATGCTGACTTTCGTCCAAGAGGTTTTCCTTTCCCATCCACCTGTGTGCTTAGGTAACATTTCAATGTGGATTCATCTATGGATTTATCCTACATATCCTCCCTTATAATGGTGTTAACCATTATCAAAATGTAAGGTTTAATTAACAAAATGTGTTCCATATGAATTTAGTCCCAAATTATGGTTCCTATGTGTGGAAGAGGACTAGTGTAGAAAGATTACATGTAATTAAGCACTTGTTACAGCAAACCTATGCAGCCTTAATCTATGTGTAATGCATATAATATATTTTCCTAAAATATGTATTTAGCGGCTATTCTGTTACATAATACACGTTGATTATAGAAAGTTAATGAACCCATATATAATGCCCAGATTGTGAGATGCAGCTCCCCCAGTGTGCAATCCGTGAAAAACCCTGTCGGCTGTGTGCAGGGAAAAGGCGGATGCGGTCCCATCCCGTCATGGCGGCCATATACTCTTAAGAGCGTCACCTCACAATCTGAACCTGATAACTGACCACTATATGTTTTACATTCAGAGTATATCACAACTCAATCATCATCAAGACATATTATGGATGTTACACATTACATTGTTAAATGGCTTCTAACTCTAGCAACAAACATGATGTATGTATATTCCTGTATGGTTCAAAACAATAACATGATATATGCATTTTAACATGGCAAATGATCACAATATCTTTTATATGCTTTAGCTTTACTGATTACACATCCTTTATATGATTAAACATGACTTCAGCAGTATAATGAACACAAAAATTGAAAATTTTCTGAACTTCAAACTTGACTACACAAATGATAATGTGGTTATATTAGACTCATAAGGATGTGGCTTTAACAAGTTATGCTTAAAGTATCTAAATATGCCACAAAACAACTGCAAAGATAACACAACACCAAATTAAAATCACATGAATATGTGGATGTCTTTATATGTCTTATATGTTTACCTGTATATATGGATATATATAGTTTTTTGTTTTTTTTTCAACTATAGACTTTAGGTAGGATACACAAGATAAAACATTATGTGCGATACATAATTCTCAACCGTCCCCCGACGTTCTGGTAAATGTCTTTTCCACCATTTCAATTACCTCTTACCATTTCTCTGTTTGGTTTATACCACCTCACTTTCTTCCCATTGATCCGGATCATCGCTATCGTCCATATAGGCAGGTTGTGGGAACAAGTCCGGTAGCCCCATGACCCCTTGCATCTCAGGGTTCATGTCTGCCATTGCATTTAGCATGTGAGCTCCTTGTATGTTCAGAACTTCCTTTGCCTGGTTGGCCAGCAGTCCCAGTCCATATCTCCTCACGATAGGTGCGATGCAACAGAACAGAAAGAGAATCAAAATTAGAACTATAACAGCAATGATTGCTGCTTTAGCCAATATGGCTCCAACTTTTCCTAAATTTAGGTCCAGCCAGTCCAGAGACAGGCCACCCTGACCAGCATTGTCCTTCACTTCTGTGGTTAGATTTTGTAATTTAGCCATGGCTTTAGTGAAAGATCCATCAGGTGCTGTATTATTAGGAATAAAGGTGCAGCAATATTTACCAAATATTTTGCAGACACCTCCCTTTTCTACTAACATCCATTCTAACACCTGTCTGTTTTGCCATGCCATTATACTAGTTGCATGCAACTGCTCACCGATTGCTTTCAGAATTTCACTTGTGTAATTAATGAATCTCTGTTGGTTGTAATACACATAATTTATCCAGTTAACATTTTTGTTTATTGTGATCCACGGGAGTATTGATTCCAGACCTGCTCTGATCTCATTCTGAGCTCTGAATTCCATTGGGATCCCTGCAGGTTGTCCAATGTCATTTAGGTGAATTCTTTTGACCGGGCTAAATTCTCGTTTGTTCCTATGTATTTCCTCTGGGGATGTGTCAATGTTAATAGTTTCCTCCACTCCCTCATACATAACAACCATAGGCACTCTTAGTCTAACTAACGCACAAAGTCCAATCCATCTTGGTGGAAGCACATTACTTAAAGTGTCGTTACCACAAATCCAATAGCTATCTGCAATCGCCTGGGTTTGCTCGCTAAGTGTATACATGAGTGGGGTGGTCATTGTTAATTTTTCACAGGTTTGATCTAAGGTGACTGGATTTTCAAACCAAATTGGCCTATTTATGAATAACGGGGAGAATTTAGTATGAGGAAACCATGATAATACCCAAGTGACATTACAGTGTACAGATGTATTTCCAATTTCTACTCCTCCAACCTCTCCTATGAATCCTCCACTGGCAAAACATTCATAGTCCAAGGTGTAGTCTACCTTGTAGTCAGTAGGGGGCTCGTGTTGGGATGTCAGTAAGCTAAACTCAGCACATTGTTCCTGAAATTTGCAGTAAGGGCAAATGACTTTGATAATTTGATAATACTTTGATAATTTGATAATACTTTGATAATGATAATTGACTTTGGACTCGGGCACATTCCTCAAACGTGTGTTTTTCAGGCATAGCAGTAGGAATAGACAGTGGAGATTCTGCACACATTATACATTCATTATGTGTCATCTCTTTAATTGTATACATTGCCCATTTATACCATTTGTTATGGCTAGCTGTTTCCCACAATTCATCTACGATAGGTTGTATTTTTCTGTGTCTTGGTTTTACTAATCTCCACTGGTCTCTGTCTGTAATTACGTCATCTAATCCTGGGTTGTCGTCATATGTGTCATAATAGTTCAAGTCTTTCTCTGTTGTAGTTGCTGTGGTTGTTCCCAGTGTTTTTTTTGTTTGTCTTGTGTGTTGGAGATCTTGCCCTTGGATGTGGCGGCCACTTCCAAGGCGCTGCCTTTGTTGTACTAGGTGGGGCAGTTATTTTCTGTTGCTGATTTGCTAATGTTGTCATCGATAGCCGATGCCAATAATCTCCTCTCAGGGTTGTCTTTGTGACCTCAGTTGTGGTTGTTATTTCCTTTCTTTTGTTCTTTCCTTCGGGGGATACTTTTCTGTTGTAGGGGGCGGCATGGGCGGCAACCAATGTAGCGGGGGGTGCTGCATCGGTTTTAATGTAGTCTTTGCCTCCACATTCTGGCCTATCAAATCAGGTTGGGAAGTTGACTTCTGTTGTGTGTGAGTAGGTGCGTGTATGTCCGGTTGTGCGCGTGGGTTCAACTCTGTGTGTGTGTGTCTGGTTCTGACCTAATTTGTGGTGCAGTGGTCAAACCTAGCCTTGGTGTTGTGATTATGCGTGCTTCTATTCTCGGTGTAGTGACCTCATGGCTATGGGTAAATGCATGTGGATTAGAATTCTCATTTATGTAAAAGGGGGCCGACCAAGATAAGATCTCTCTCACCTGATGTCCACGATCATCAGTAGCTATGGTCTCTAAGGCATATGTGTGTTCTAATTGCACTATTCTTCTGTTAAGTTCGACCATCCACCCTCTGTCTGTGTGTAGAATCTTGATATCGCACACTTCCCCTCCCCAAGTTGAATCTCCTTTAAGATGTCTGATTGTCCACCCACATAATACCCCGTTTTCTGCTGTCGATGTTTCTGTCTCCAGCACCCGAATGTCTTTTCTAATTAAACTGCTTGATACCTCTTGTGGTGGAATGTGAATTCTTACTCGGTCTCCATTGATCTCTGATACCAGCCGTATTTCTTTTGGAATTATTGGATCAGTGTAGCCTCTGCGCTCAAGTTTTAATGCTACTCTTTCATCTATGTTAGCCTCTGGGTCTTTTGCTGCGATATGAGCATAATATTCAAATTGTGGGCTGTAACCAGTCTCCATTGTTAGCTCAATATCTCTTCCTATCCTAAGCTTTACTTCACAGGGTCCTGCTCCCCAAGCTTTCTCTCCTGTTATACTGAATTTGAACGCACACAGCTGTCTTCTATCATAATCTTTGGACGTCACAACCACCTCATAAGATACATGTTTTCCCTCTAACTCGTCTGGCGTGTGCTAGGTTGTATACCACTCCCAGTATTTGTGAAAGTCTCGTCTAGTCCTTATTTTACCATGTTGTTTGTCATGTGAAGTCAATGCTAGTCTTGGTCCTGTCTCTCTGTGTGCTGTTGTGTGTGTCTTTGCATCGCACTTATCTGTTTCCTGTGGGGCGTTGCTCACTGCTGCCTGGAGTCTCTCTGCCTGCTGCCAGCCGTTTTGATCTCCTCGGACCCTGCTCAGCTTCCTCTGCATCTCCTGCAGCTGTCCCAGGTTTCCTGAGAGCATCCACAATAGAATGCTTATCACTGTCAACATTATTCTCACAGTCATTTTTCTTGCTATCATCAATTAGTGCAGTACTGCCCTTTTTTGAGTCCTGGACTTTGCAGCAGTGGTTTAAGTGGTACCACGTGGTGCTTCCTTCCACCTGGACTGCCGTTGGTGTGGCTCGTATGACCGTATACGGACCCTCTCGACGTGGTTGATGCCACTTTCGTCGGAAGATTTTGCTGTAGACTTTGTCCCCCGGCTCCACTGGTCTCTCAGTGTCTCGTAGTGGCGGCCATACACTGATACATGTCACCACATCACGTTTGTGTGGTGTTCTTCCGTTCCTTCATTGTGATGCTGCTAAATTCACTCTGCCATATAGTCTGAAATGTCTCTGTCATCATGTAGGCAGGCGGTAGAAACCGGTCCGTTTGTCTCTGACTCCATCTCTTCAGCATGGATACGATGCAACATGTCAAAAGAAACCAGAATTAAACTGATTAATGCCTTAGCCAAAACGGCTCCTCATTACTCTAAAATTTGGTTCACCCAATCCCCTGACAGACTCCCCCCTACCAGCATTCTGCTATGTAAATTGTAAATTAATGTACAATAATATTTCTCAAACTACAGCTAACTACATACTAAACACCTGTCTGTTGTGTCATGCAATGGTAACATGCGGCTGCTCCCTCATCAACCTCAGGATTTCACTTATGTGTCAGTTACCAGTTAACATTTTTATCATTTATGATCAAGAGAAGTCTGGACTTCAGACCGGCCCTGGACTCATCCTGAGCATTTAACGTAGTGGGGATAGCTGCAGGTTTAAGGACATTTTAGCATTTGGTGTGAGTGGTTGTTTCTCCAAAGCTCTCCACACATTCCTCTAATGTTGAGAGTCTCTTCCTCCTTCATACACCACCACCAGCTCCTGAGAGCTCAGTGTTCACTGTGTTGTTCCTACACATCCTGTCCGTGCAGAATTAACTGGGCTGGTCATATTCAAATCCTGGCAACTTCGATTTATTGTAATGTGATTTTCAAACCGTACTAGTATATCTATGAGGGGTAGAGTCATTTGACATGTGAGAACTATGATAATAACCCACGTCACTTTACAGTTTACAGTCATATCACATCCTTCAGCATTCAGAAATCCAGCATTTGCAAACATTCAATATGTGTTTTATAATCTACTATAACATGTTGGTGTGTCAGCTTGTGAGGTGAGCAGGTTAACTTTGTGTAACTTGAAGTCTGTGTGGCCTCCTAAATAGCTCTGTCTCTCCCTGGGACATAAACCTATTTAACATGTTCCTGACTGTTTGAAATGTGAATGTTCTATGTGCTTTATCTATAATGTTGCTGTGACATGTTCTTGTCTGTATGAAGTGTGAATGTTGGTATGGGTCAGCACTGTCTGGGTTGGTGTGTGTGTTGCATCATACTCATCTTTTGTGATTTGGGTGTGGTCCTCCTGCAGCCTGCTGCCTCTCTGCTAAGAGCCTCCTGGATCACATGAAGCCTCGTTAGGGCCCTTCAGCTTCTCCATAGGCTGTCCCAGTTGCCTTGGCAACATCAACAACAAAATGTTTTCATTCTTATCGTGCATCACAATCATTTTCCAGTATTGTCTATATTGAACCATACTGTCCTTGTGACTGTTGTCCTTCACGTGACACCAGCTGGTGTTTCTTCCTCCTGGACTGCTGTTGGCTGTCCTGATCGCTGTCTCTCACCGTCTTCCTCTAGACTGGTTGATCTCTGGCTCGCTGTTAGTTGCGTCATGTTATCTCAGCTTGCGACTGCTCAAGTGAGGGTCTTTTATACGGAGCAAGTAATCGTTTTGTTTTGGCATAGGTGGTTAGCATTATTATATCATGCTCTGTTAGTTGCAAGAAAGCAAGCGGCAAAGCATCAAGCTTTTCATAATTTCCAAACTCCCCCCTTCCACAGTCTCCAGAACTGTGGAGTTGGGACATCAGAATCATTAACATTTCATGGGTAAAATCATCTTTGGTATTGTGAGATGTCATTTCTAATCAAACAAAAGTTAACTATCACTTTATAGTCTTAAATTAATCCATACAGTTCTAGGAGTTGTTTAAAATTCTTATTATAGGCCTATCCGCTCATTTAAATCCAAAAACCTCTAGCTAATAACTTTCTTTTTTGGGAAAAATGAAAAAAAAAGAAAAGGGTAAAATTGTATCAGAGTTGATGGAGTTGTAGGGGCGGGGGGAATGTGTGTGTGCTCTCTGTGAATGCCGTTGTATTGTGTGTGTGTTTCCTGAAGGTGTGTGCGTGTGCTTCCAGTGTATGTGTGTGTATCTGTGTGCACTCTGTCAGTGTGGTCAGAGTTTGTGTGTCTCTTCCTGTTCCCTGCTTAGAGCATTTAACCCCTTATTAACTTTAGCTCAGCATGTATGTACAACATGTATTTACATATTATCTCGTAACACAATGTGCCTGTTCAAATCACATATATAAAAACATATTGAACTTCATAGCAGAAACAGAAAAATTAAAATATAACACTTTTAAGTAAAAATATAACGTCAGTCAGTCAGTCCATCAGTCAGTCAGGTTCCTTAGTATGAGTCAGTCTGGGATTTGTTCACTTTGGTATTTAGACTTTTCTTTTCTTAAACATGTTGGATTTCTTGAGTGTACCATGGAATTACACCCTTCTGACCTCTTGTCCAATTCATCTGTGTCAATCATCTAATTTGATTGTGAGGTCTGTACTTATGTACTTCTAACAGTTATCCATTAATAGCATATTGATTACTTATTGCCCTTTACCATTCAGAGAGGAAATTTTTATTTGGCGCAACCAATGCGCAGATTCTGACCACCACTGAAGATACGTTTCCCGTTTATTTACGGTATTCCGCCCCGCAGCTGGTGTCGTCCTCTGTAACTAGTGGATGACCTCCACGTATACATTAAACTCGTCTAGACAAAAGCACAAAAGATCCGTGAGTCTGTCTCGCCTGAGCTCTGGGAGTGGCGCCCACGGTTCTCTCGTTTTGGTTACTCATCACAACACAAACACATCTCTCTGAATTTTACAGCCTTCTATCTACGCTGCATCACAAAATCACAATTCGTGTCCGGGCAGGACTTTCTGCAGAATTACACTCGGCCGTCAAAACCATCTGGTTTATCCCAAAAACCAGGCAAAACTCTTCAACAAGTCTGAAAACAGCCAGGCGACCCCACAGCACGTCTTTCGGTCGTTGACTCAGATCAGCCCGCAGCTGAACAGTCCCCCATAAAAGAACCTCTGTGGCTCAGATCACCTTGCCAGCCCCCAGTCGAAAACTCCCTGCAGTCCACTGGGACCTCTGGCCGCCGACTTTTTAAGTGAGCCCCTAATCAGACCCGAAAATCGAAAGCCTATAAAAACACCTCTTTACAGACCCATTCCGTTATCTGATTGCTCCTTTGACTCGGAGTCGAAAACGTAGAGAGGCAGAGTCTCTCCGTCCACCCGTGATCTGTCGGCGCACTGTTTCTCCTTGTTCTAGACAGCAATCCAAACCACTAATTTCTGTAATTAGAATTTATCTTCCAAATTTGTTGTTCTATTGTTTTGGTTCACATTAAGAATATTATTGGTGGTTATTTTTGTATGTACACACAAAAATCACAATAGACTGGTTCGAACCTCTGTCGTCTTTAAATGCTATAGGCTCTGGTTCCAATATGTTCGAGTTGGGCTTTCCCCCCAGCAGTAACACGACAGAGAGCTCTCTTACTTGTTCTTTTTATGTAAAGAGAAAAAATTCTCCTACCTGATTTTTCTCGGCGCCTGGAGCTCTCGGCCGCGCCGGCCGGGTGGGTCCCCCCCGGACTACTGGAAAAGGTTCTGGCTGGCTCGCCACTATGTTGTAGAAAATCTTTAAAGAAAACACTTGACGAACAGATAGATTCGAATCACAGCCTTGTGCGGGATTTAATTGGCAGATAGTAAACACATATGGTACATCACGACCAACACTCAGAACAACTCTGGCCGACAACGCCTCTGTCCAGCTAATTTCACTTCAGTTCGTGCGTCATTGTTTCTTTGTAACTAAGGTTTTAATGTCCTGTACTTTCCTGTTATGACAATCATTTGATATGTGAGTACACTTGGGAGATTATGTTCTTATTCTAATGTTATCGTATCAACCAGAGCATCCGCTCAGGATGCGCTATGCTGACTTTCGTCCAAGAGGTTTTCCTTTCCCATCCACCTGTGTGCTTAGGTAACATTTCAATGTGGATTCATCTATGGATTTATCCTACACTGTCAGACTAGCACACAGCAGGGCGCTACAACACAGTAATGCAAAATACACAATAGATAGAACAGCTTTAAAAACGTTTTCCATTCCCGCTGGTACAAGAGTGTGCAACCAGGAAAATCTATACATTGGACAGATCCCAAAATTTGTAATAATAGGGTTTGTCGATAACGAGGGTTATACAGGTAGCTATATCAAAAATCCTTTTAATTTTGAACACTACGACACAGAGTTTATCAGTGTGTATGCAGATGGGCAGTCCTATCCAGCTAAACCATTCCAACCTTATTTTCAAAGGGGACAATACGTTAGAGAATATTATCAACTGACACAAGCCACTGGGAGACATCTAAAAGACAGGTCTCTTGCTATAACCCGTGAAGATTTTGGGAATGGGTACACATTATTTAGTTTTAATCTTGAACCAGACGGAGGGGGTGCGGGAAATGTGTCATTAATTAAAACTGGTAACGTCCGTCTGGAAGTGCGTTTTAGACTACCGCTGCCTCGCACCGTTAACCTGATTTGTTACGCAGTTTTTGACTCAGTCATTGAGATATCAAACAGGAGACAGGTGCTTCTGGACTACTACTAAAAATAAAAAACCACCATGAACACTGTGGAGTTAACTAGTGTTATGGTAAAATTAGTTAAAGGTACACATTTTCTGGGTGTTATGGCTTGTGACGAGCTCCCGAAACAACCTGTGTGTAACTTACCCTGTATGATGATTGTAAACACAGACCCTTCTAACCAACCTGGTACACATTGGTTGGGAATTTACATCACAAAGGAACGACATGGATATTTCTTTGACAGTTTTGGCAACCCTCCAGACTACCTGAAATTTCCTACCGTGATAAACATGTTCCTCGAGAAAAATTGTGTGGAAATATTTTACTCCTGTAAACAGGTTCAGTGTTTTCTCTCAACAACCTGTGGTCAACATTGTGTGTTTTTCCTGTATCATGTGCAAAAGGGCATACCTTACGCCAGCCTGATTAATAATGTGTATAACTCTAATCCTATTTGTAATGATGCCACGGTCTGTCGTTTTGTTAACAAAATACAACCTGCAGCTGTATGTCACGATTATAATTTCCTGTGTGTACAATGTGGAAAATGACAATGTGTAACATCTATGAATTACAAATAAATTATACTCTGGAAACAGTTTATTGTCACAGAAAGAATATTTATTTAAAATGTATGATGAAAAAAAAAATCACAATTTTATTTACATGTACATTATACATTATGGATAAAGAAATATCACATTTTCACACCTTCAATAGCAATATGGTTAAAGAAAAAATACAGTTTGGATAAAAAAGAAAAAATCATCATCATCATGAAGACATATGTACAAATTGTAATGAAAAGATCAAAAATCCAGCCATGCAGCAGCAGTATTTATCCTGTGTGACTTAGACCTCCGTGATTTAGCACTCTTTGATTTAGCACTCCTGATAGGGGTACTGTATTGTGAAATCTCACGGGGTATAAAACTATCATTAAAGTCAGACACAGTCCCGTTTTTATAATCAGCAATGCTTCTCCGTACCTGTGTGTTTGGAATAACTGATAACGGCAAATTTAACCCGGCCAAGGTTTTTAAAAACATAGTCCAACCTATAGGTCTTGAAACATCAGACACATTGTGTGTGGCTGTCACACTTTTTATCAAATCAAATACATGGGTGCCCCTGATGGGTTGCTTATTAATAACAACGTTTCCCTGATCGGTCCATGTTATCACGTCTGGTACACATGACAGAGCTTCTAAAATGTGCTCTGCATTTTTTCTGCTCTTTTTCGGGATGTGCCTCAATACATCCTTCACAATGGTGTCGTTTACAAGTGTCTCTCTAGCAATCGAATCGTTATCAACTGTACCGATAGTATGGGGGACATCCTGAATACCATCTGTTACAGCATCACTCACAGTGTGAGGAAGTGGAGGTGTTACAACATCACTCACAGAGGGAGGGAGTGAAAGTGTTAAAGTAGAATTCTCACGCTCGTCCTGTCTCACAAGTGAGAGATATCTCTGTAAAATACCGGTATACCGTTTGGCTTTTTCATAGCTGTTCAAGTCGGGTAATTGCAATACCTCAACCATGGCTTTGTCTAGAGTATTCTGTGCAACATGTCTGATGTCTCGTGGATTGTGCTGCTGTTGCTTTAATAAATCCAGCTGTTGTTGGGGGACCAAAAACATTTTATGTGTATGCTCCATATCACCTCCGGTTAATGAGACTCGCTATAAATGGTATTGCAGCACTCAGTAATGGTAACAGAAAACCACCCCCCTGTTGATTAATGGTCTTCTTTTTCTTTATGAGTTTGGTATTCTTGCTTGCAATCAGCCTGATCACCGATTTTCTCTTCTTCAACTGTTTGTACTGCAATTCTGTCAGCGGTATGTTGCCTCTTAATACATTGAGTGCTATTTCACATAAGGCGTTGATAAAGTCTGTCCCAGCATTGGTGATAATAACCTTACGCGTGCTAGGATTCGATTTATATATGAGTTCTAGCAGCGCTAGATTTCTCTGCATGCGTGACGACATTCTAATCCTTTATTTTTTTTTTCTCCTTTCTTTTGGAATATAAACAACCTGATTCTCTGACAGCAAATTAGATCTGAGCCTTAAATGATCGGGAGTGTTGGCTTTATAATCTATAAGAAGATACCCGTATGGAATGCTGGTTACATCATTAAATGCTTCTAAAAAATATTTGGCATTATCCGGAAACATTTGTCTACCTAAAAGTGAAATTTGATATTTGTCTCTAGGGTTATTAAACATTACAAGGTAGTTTGTGTTTAAACTAATGGTCCGACTGGATTTACCCTGGATGAATAGATTCTGCACTAGATAAATACAGCTTAAATTTCTATGGTGAACATATTTTGTAAATACGTTCTGTACCTCTATGTTGTTACTGGCATCATTCATTAAATCATCTATAATGAGTAAGTTGATTTTGTCTGTGGGCAGTAGCTCGTCGTCACACAGCGAATCTGGCAATCCATTCACAAATTTGATATCCCTGATCTGTAGGAGTTGGTCATACAATGGTTGCCAACATGAGTAAATATAAACAATATTATCAATGTTATGTGAAATAATACCCGCAGCATTCTCAACAACATTCTTGACAAATACTGTCTTGCCACAGTTTGATGGTCCGCTTACAACCATACTAAAAGGATGCTGCAATTTACCGTCAAACTCTGGATTTAATTTAAAGTCCATAGTGCAACTGTCTGGTCTTGTCACACACCTCACGCAGTTTCTTAACAAATGTGTCATTTCTTCAGATGACACCTCACACATCACATTTCACATCACATTTATCACATTATCACATTTAATAATGTCAGACACACCTCCCACGAGAGTTCTTGTGTTCTAAATTTTGGGCCAAATCATTCCTTCTGATTAACTTTAACAGCTCTAGGGTCGCATCCACCCCCCCTTTTTTCCCATAATTCTTTAGGATTACATCTACTGTGTCCATCCTGTCTGCATTCCCCAACAGTGTCTTAGAGATTGCTGAAAAGCCTTCCAAGGCGCCGTCCTGTTGCAGATACCACTTAAATTTCTTGAACTCTTCATTTGAAAAATTGTCCAATGTTTCAAGCAGATCCATGGAGGTCGCCATGTTTTCTTCTCACTGAAATATCATTAAAGAATTTTTTATTTTTAAAAACATGTGGAGGCGGTGTAATCTGACATAAAAAACAGTGATTTATTTTCAATATCCGTAAGGCAGTGTTGAATAATCAGGCAGCACCCTTCGCTTGTTATACACTACACGCACTTTTTTAACAACTCTGTCATTTTTAAGCTGACATTTTTTCTTATCACGCCTAATGGTGTCAGATGTTGCTGTTACATGTGCGGTTGTACTCTGGTCAGCTACAAAGGACTGAACCAACCCTTTCAGGGTGTCATGGGTGACAATATTTGCATTTGCAGCATTTAGTGTCACTCCTTTACATTTCACATGAGTCTCGCCCCGGAGCGTGTGATACGCGTAGCATTTTGGTCCGCCTGACACGAATTCTGTGATGTAATCGCCTCCGGGCCCTAAGCCGTTTAACTCATCAGTCAGATCACCGAGATACGGCCCTATGGGTGGAATCCACTCACCTGGAAGCGATGTAAACACCACAGAGTCGGTGTCACAATACAAAACACGCTGCTGTAGTTTATCCAACAGCTCATACAGCATGAGCCGGGCGTACGCAGTTGTCATGGCACCAATAAACACATTCACATCCTTCACTCTGGACCCTCTAGCGTCTGCATGACGCCACTGTACCATAGCCACATCGTCAGAGATGAAACAGAACTGCCTTACATCATAATGGTCACTAAACATCAGTGTTGTGAATCGGGCAGGATCTGTAATCAACTCACACGAAGGCATGTTGCTTCTCATACTGAACCGACCCCACAGTGAATTCAGGAGTAACTTGTTACAGCTCCTGATCGCTTTGTTAACGCGGATCTTGGCAGGATCTAGCCTGATTCCCTCCTTATCAAGATAGTCAGCAATATAGCTTTCCTGTTCCAGAGGGGTTTTCACGTGTGGGGGTACCCCGAGGCCTCCTGTTTACATTTTAGAAATGTTTTGACATACTCCTTAAACAGTGTATCTGTCTTGTTTGGGAAATGCCATAATTCATCAATGGAAACAATTTTGTAACCTTTCTCAACTGCTTTTGCAAGCTCAAAGGATACCCATGTACCCGAGACCTGTCTGGCTGTGTCACTGTGGTGACACACAGAGGTCTGGTTCAGTGTTTCAGCGCATGCTCTACACAGTGGAAACATGAGCTTTCCATGACACCTGTAAGGTAGTACAGGATGATATAACCCTTTTGGAGGTTGTACAGTGCATTTGACAAAGCCGAAATAATTTTCAACCTTGTCAAAGTCTCTGTAGATTATTTCAGGGTGGCCAGTAGGGTAGTCTTTTTTAGACTGGACAGTAGGGTAGAGGCTAGTGAAGTCGAAATAATGGATTTTTTCACCATTATCTGCCTTGTGGTACAGCTTCATGGCGTTTGTACGCCCACCAAAGAGTGCATTTCTGGGGTCCAGACGTTCAGGCTTTCTGTATGAGGCTAAAAATGCCATGACATCATTGTTTGTTGCACTTAGAACCCTCCACTCACACTCCCACATAACAATCACGCGATCCATACCATGACGGCTCTTGAGTGCAGTGATTTTTTCACAAAACGAGTGGTAAAGCTCTCCAAAGCTTGCTTTACACACAGGATTTGTGTCACTCTGCACGTGACACTTCACACAACCGTGGTAGAAACATCCTGCAAATTCATATGCGGTATTTGTGGAGGCACTGTAGCCATCCACGAAGAACGAGCCCACCTGCTGTTCGCCGCCACGTAGGGCGTGATGTATCAATATGCCATCAGTGCGCGCCACATATTCCAGCCACTGAATAGACACATCTGAATATGTCTTATTCTGCGTAATGTACGCACCATCGTACGTGAGCGCCAGTGTGTTTTTGGGCAGAAACAGGGTGTGGGTGTTTTGTAAACACCCATGCAGCTGGACGCCAGTGTTGTAAAAGCAAAGGCATCCAGCTGTGTACACTGTAGAAATGTCTCACGGTAAATGTTACATGCTTTACGCAGAACTTCAACATCGTTCACACAGTAACGGCAAATCTCTGTTTGGAAGTCAAATGTTCCTGTGCGGACCGTGTCATACCATGCATCGAATCTGGCTCTTTCACCATCGCTCATATTTTCATATCCATAATATTGAGGCGATGGATATGGGCCAGTGTAAAATTCGTTGTCTCTGGTATTGAATTTGTGTGGAAAAAATCCTTTTTCCATATCTTCAAAACCTAGAGCTGACGTAATTTTGGCCAAGCGCATGGGTAAGAAGCTGAAAGAATCAAGCCACCGCTGTTGATAATATGCATCATGCATTAAAATCACTCTACTCCCGCGCATTGTTACACTGGGAGTGATTCCACGTTTCACAAAATACTCCAGCACTATGTAGTTATCAAAGCCTGAGGCGTTGTGAGCTATGAATGTGTACCCCCTGAATTTTGGCCTTCTGTAGTGATGTATGAATGCAGACACGCAATTATCAGTGTTGAAACAGAATTTGCTTCCGCTCATGTCCATAGCACACACAAAATTCGCTTCATGTCGACCATCATGGTATCTGGTCTCAAAATCGTAGATGATGTATTTTTCACTAAGTGTTTGTTTCTCTATGGGTTGTATGAAACATTGATGGGAAAGGTCCAATTTATGCTCACCACAGTGAGCGCACACAGCAGGTCTACAGGTGTGCGGGGATGTTTTTGCGCGCTTGTAGGTCTGACCACACAACTCACAGTATCTCATTGTCTCACAAGGAATCAGACTGTGTGCATCTTCTAGCTGTTTGTGTTTTTGATAACAGTGTTCAGATTTACATATGCGTTTACAGGCGTCACATTTGCGAGTTTTGCCAGGATGTTGCTGACACAATGTAAAGCATATGTTGCACCTGTGTCTACAGTTGTGGACTAGCGGGGTGTTGTATGGCACATAGCAATATTTACAGACATAACTAGACCCGAAAAAGCCAGTCGGATTTTCTATCAAATAATAATGATGATCGTGTAAATAAAGCCATGTTGTCTGTGCGTGTGGTGTATCATGTGTTTGAAAACACTGCAGCTTTTTACGCCCTTCAGTGTGATGAAAAATTATAATCTTGATATTTAAATGCTTTTCAAATTTGCATACATCTTTAAAGGACACTGCAGTCATGTGATCGAGTCCTACAGCCGTATGCATGTGTCCGGCTCTTACTATTTTTTCATGCTCAGACATTGATTTGTTTGTAGCGTGTGTGATGCATAAACCGAAGCATAGACTGTTATCCGCACTAGAATTGTTGGGATTGTCCAGGAATTTACCCTTCTTTGATAGAATATCATCATACAGTATGCTACCCAGCTTGAGACGAGCTCCGCCACTCATATTCTGTGCCACGGAAACAACAAACTCTAACTCGTCATCTGCTAGGGAATCATCATTGCTCTGTATTGCCTGCATTATCTCTTCCATAAAGAGTATTGTAGTCAGTGTCCGCATTCAAAATTGCCTGAACATCGCAGGCTAGAGATGGCCCGCGTAGAACCACATTTAATGAGCTGCCCGGTTGTGAAACTTCTACAGCACGGTTAATAACTGTAGAGAGCATCTCTCTAATTCTACCAGGGACCTCTTCAGGATTATCAAGACCCACATTTCTGAAATTGAGACTCTGACGCAGTTCCAGTGCATTAAAATTAGGAATCTCCCTGATACTGACACCATCAGCCCCAGCCCCCTGCTGCTGCTGCTGCGCGCTCCGAGTACACTCAGACACGCTTTCTACAGCATCCGACACCTCTGCATCAAAAGGAGTATTCACACCTCTAGAACCAACGTTAGTTTTGTTAATAGCCCCTAATAATTTGGTTCCTGCGGTATTCACACCTCTAGAACCAATGTTAGTTTTGTTAATAGCCCCTAATAATAATTTGGCTCCTGTGGGTGAGCAGTGGGATGCGGATGCGGCAGGGCTGTTAATATTAATAACAGCTGCTGAGGGTCCGGATTCTGTGTGTGAGCAAAGGGCACCGGATGCTACAGTACTGCGTTCAGAGCCCACGTGAGAGTCCAACTCTGTAATAGCTGGTTGTAAAACATCCTCCATACCACCGGCACAATTAATGCTTCTCCATTTGTCTTCCAAAATTGCGTCCCACTGATTAAGGACCTCAAAGTCAAATGGTGCATTACACTGATCTTGTTGATGACTGAGACTGACTGTAGAGACACCATTGCCGCCTTCCACAGACGCACTATGAATAGAGCGGCTCGCTGTAATAGCGGGGGATGATGCGCCACCTGAGCTATTAATTTTTCTTCACTTATGTTCCAGAATCTCATCCCACTGGTTAAAGACCTCAAAGTCAAACGGTACATCATGCTGCTCTTGCTGATGTTGATCGAGACTGATTACAGAGGCGTCTCTGATGGAATCATCAGCTGCAACGGTGTTGCCAGATGTGATAAACGTATTTTTTATCATTTGCCACTTTTGCTCTAAGATGTTGTTGCACTGTTCAAGTATTCCAAAGTTGAATGAAAAGGCATCACTCTGACCTTGCTGGGACTCATTGTTGTTAATAATAACATCAGAAATGCTGAGTCTAATTTTTTTATTGGGAGGAGCCATGATTTTAAAAACAACTACTACTATTGACCGGTGTTAATCTGCTGTAAACACGATCTATGTGTACGCTAAATTTAGAAAGTGATTGCCCGATGGTGTTGAAGTTGCTTGATACCCCTGATTTGAAAGCTGACTCGGAATTAACCAAATGTTGAACAGTTGTCTCCAGCTGAAACAAACGGTCTCGAATTTGATCAAACCCGTCTTTTATTATATTCTGCAAAACAGACACCTCACGACCAATAGCCTCTGAACAGCAGCTATTTTTCTTTTCAGCCGATTTAACAGGTGATACAGTTTGCGTGAATTTTTCCAATTTAAAGGGTAAACTGTCACAGACCCCTTCTTCTAATAAAAGCAGGTCAGATAGATCCAGCGTACAAAATGCTGTATTCTCCGGTAAAACACTCACTTCTTCAAAACCCTCAGATAAACCACCTGTGTTTACCTCCTCAATCTCTTTAGAAGTAAATGATGTATCGGGGAATGTAACACCAAAGTCAAGCAGACTTAACCAGTCACCCACAACACTCTCGGGGACACTGTCCGATAAAGCTGCTAAATCTGATAAACCATCAGCCTGTGTTTCCACATCTACACAGTCGTTAATCAGTGCTTCCAAATCTACAGGTGTGCTTTCATTAATCGATGCCTCCACAGATACAGGTATACATTCATTGGTTGTTGCTTCCACATCTATAGGTGTACACTCATTAAACAACACGCCATTACGGAACAGACATTGTATTTCACCTGTGGCGTATATATTCTGTGGGTCTGTTGCTGCGATGAGATGATAGCCGCTAATTCTTCTTCCAGGTACCGCGTCGACGCTTCTGTCTCAGTCACAGAGACTGTGGCGCATCCCTCTGTTCTACAAAAAAAAAATAAAAAAAAATGCTTTACATCACATAGTAACATCACATATATATATATAGGACTATATGTATATATATATATATATATCCATGTATACTTCTTATACCTTGTATCTGCACTGTCCTGGATATTCAGCACTTTCTTTTTTTTCTCCTCTGGAGTAGTCACACAAGTGTCAAGCGGCCTCTTTGACACTCCAGCACATGCGGTCTCTAAGGTGCCCAAAAATGTTCTTCACCACACAAAAAACAAACAAAAAAAGGTTAACAGCTTGTAATGGTTCCTGTCATACATTTTTCTATTTATCTGCAAACACACTCACCCCGTATCCGCTAGGGATGCCTCAAGTTCGCGTTTTGCGGCTCTTCTTGCCCTCAGAACTTTCAATGAGAGAGATCTTCTCGGTTTACTTTCTGGAAATATACATTTGAACAAATACACGGTTTCTAAAGAGATTTATCTAACCACATAGCCTATAGATGTAATGTATGACAAAAAAAGAGAAATACCCTTCACAGAACTATCCGGCGGGGTAATGCTCTCAATAGCGAATTCCAGGTTAAGACTGTTGCCTGCCAAAGAATACTTTTTTGAAATAAAAAAAAAAGAAAGAAAGAAAGGTATAACATGCTTAAAATGTTTATATTATAGAGAAAAACGAATAAATAAATAAATAAATGTCCACTTACCACTGGGATAAACCATCTTTTTGCTAGTGTAGACAAATACGCCGTCAAAACAATGGTGAAAAAAAAGTTAGAAGTTTTTTTCTTGCACAGCTTCGCAACACCAAAAGTCGGTAGCAGACAGAGCTAGCCAGAGGCATCAAAAAAAAAAAGAAGATTTAAAAACTTTGGTATTCTTCACGGTTAGATATTATCGCAAGTAGCGAAAGTACGCCCACAAAACGCCCACAAAACGCCCCTAACACACCCCTTTTTAGATCACCCCTCCCATATGACACGCCCCCCTGCGCGTGCATGAACACACATGCACACTCATGCACGCGCATAATTCACATGCACGCGCTTTCATATACTGTATATACTACTCATGAACAAGGTAAAGGACTTGCTGTGGTGAGGTTTCACAAAAATAAAACTCTGTGTGCAGGATCATGCATCACAACATGGCGACCAGTCCGGATCCATAAAAATGTAATATTATACAGCAAATAATAATAAAACTCTGGGTTTCCTGTTCCAGAAAGAGAGGTAACTTTAGGTCTGGCTGACTTGCCGCGGTAACTGACTCTGAGAGCCAGAGCCGGCCCAAGCCTCCATGGGGCCCTAAGCAGAATTCGATTTTGGGGCCCTCTATTTCTGCCAATAATATTGGTTGTTGATCATTAACACACCTACTATAAACTCATTGCGGCTCTGGCAGTGCTGTTTACATTATCCTTTTTCCAGCCTGATATGTCTTTACACATTTATGGGGGTGGCCCAGTTAATAACATACATAATACCAATGCAATAATAATACAAATAATACCAATGAATGAATGATGTCCAGGGTGTCAGATATGGTTTTTATTCTCAAAATGTAGCATATTCAACTAGAAGAGCGAGCTAGGGTTGATTTACACACCGTTCCAAATGGTAAAACATTATATAAAAAAACTATATTAGAGATTTAGATTTAGAATTTAGTAAAAGTGTCATATGGTTTATTATTTTTGGCTTCAAAAAACTGCAACAGCATTGTGTGAAAATAAATTGTAGTGCAAGAACAACAATAAAGTGCAACAACAAATAAAATCACTTAGAAATATCTATATATATCATATAACACCTTTACTTCATGAATAAGTCAACCACTCCGCTTGACTTTTGCCCCATTGACACGCTCCTCTGACTAGGACATCATTCTTAGTAAATGTAGTGAGGTGAATAATATCTCTCCATCATAATAATAGCAATATTCTGATATTATATAGATTATTAGGCTTTATATATCACAATGTAATTACTCAAACCTCGCCGGGAGTTTAATGGTCCGACACTTTGCTGACCGCACCACTGATTTCCTTCTTTTTCACTTTTTATGCTGCCAAACAACACCAGTTTGTTGTGTTGCAGCTGTTGGACGTCAGCGTTTCACTTTCTTCTTCTGAGAAATCCCTCTTCTTTTGGAATTAAAACTTACTTTAAAACATTGTTTACCTCCTTAAACCAAAAAGCTGTGAAAACTTCTAAGTCTGTGCTCCAAATGTGAAATATTCAGTGAACTTGTTTGAGTTTATTACTATAAGTACTTTTATTTCATAAACCTCCGTCGCTGCGTATTTCTGTAATATGTCTATATTGCCACTATTGTCATTTGTAACGGTGCACTTTGCTAATAAAGCTGACTTTAGGGGGTGAAAAAAATCCTCTTTTTGGCCGTATTGCACCCTTCGGTGTCGTAAACTCTGAAGGCAAGTCATCTGAATCGGGTATATATTAGGGCGTGACATTTAAATTACGCTAGTTTCGAGCCGCCACATTTATCAACAGCCGATCATTCTTACGCTGGGATTGGCAAGATACGATCGTTTGATAAATCACACGTGGACCCTGTCGTAAGACGAAATACACACTCAGATCTGCGCCCGTTTCAACGCTCGTTGGATAAATGAGGGCCAATGAATCCACAACAGTCTCAGCTTTCCAGTCAGACCCGATTTATGCAGCTCACAGACTGTTTAGGGACCCCAGGATGTACAAAGATTCACACACAAGAGGACACAATAACACATTTATTGCAGGATCAGCATAAAGTGGGCATGTCAGTCAAGAGGAGACTCGTGGGGACATAGAACACATTTTCAGTCCTGCTCAGGGACTCGGCTGAACTCTGTCCGTCCGTCCCCTCGGCCGGCCCATTTTTCTTTGTCGTAGTTCAGTTGAAAAGGAGACAATAGCGATCAGTCTTCTGTCTCAGACAGTCCTGCCTCTTCATGGTGAGCTCCAGAAACCACCCAAAAATAATAACAAAATAAAGTTTTCCAATAACAATCATCATTGATCAGTTGTTGCATTATATTTTTATCAATCTAATACATGTCTCTGTAAAAATTCACTCCTCCTCCAAATGTTTGTTGAACTTTCAATCAATACAGCATAGTATCACAATATTTCTCATGGCAATATTCTATCGATTCATAGCCGCCAAGTATCGATTTTTAGCACCGGCAGGCAGAAGTATTTTTCGGAGGCTGTAGCGGGCTCAGTTTAGGAATATACTGGAGATACTGGTATGATATGAAACTAGAAGATCTTAGGTATAGGCACCGTATGCATCAGGATATTGTGTCGTGATATCAAGTTGTCGAAATAACGCTGCAAAGTTGAGGTTATTTTTTGATTTTTCATTCAAAAAAATTCAGAACATTGAAGCTTAAAGGTTAGGAAAGTTTGATAGAATGCTGCAGTTGTTGTCATCCATACATGTTTGATATCAGTTCAGTTTGACTGAATACTTTGTTGGTCAGTCTGTGGGTTTGACCCTCATTGTGGAGAAATAAAAAGACTGAAGTGAGATGAATACACTGAGAATTTTCTCTGATTGGACAAAACAGTTACTCACCATATCACACAATGATTAAAATTGCAATATTATCGTATCGTGACTCAAGTATCAGGATGAAACCGTATCTGATAATTCACACCTCTAATGTCCTCGCTGTCTGACTCTGTGTCTTCTGTCCTCCAGGCGCAGGAGTTAAGTGACCACATGCCTGTGGTCCTCCTCCTGCAGGCCACGCCCATCATGATCCTCATCTGCGTCTCTGCGATCGTGCAGTCCTTCCTGTCGGCTCCGTGATCCTCTGCTTCAGTCTCTGGGAGTAACTACTTTTTAATCCAGAGTCAGTTCACCTGCACATCCGTACACTGTTAAATAAAGCCGTTCAAAGAACAATAGATCCATCAGTCCACCAGGATTATTGTGACCAAAGTAAACATCACTGAGCCGTCTTGATGTTGGAAAAACCCTTTGAGTACGTTTGACATCGTCCCACCAGTCTGTAAACCCTGACAGGAAATGATGACCTCTGGGATCTAAACATTATGAACACCTGAATGAAGGAATATCTTATTCTTTTTAATTGTTCATTAACCCAAACTTCAGTCAGCCGGGTCATTACGTCAGGGTTCACACCCACTGAGACGCCTCGCCATCTTCCATTAATTCCTGCTGAAGGACACTTCAAACAGCATTCAGCTTATAATGAGTCAATAATAAATGGACTTTCTGGGGCTCAGATGCTTTATCAGTTGGTTTTTAATCACAAAGTGAATTGAACATGAAATAAAATGGTGTGTAGAGGATTTCAGAGTTTTTACACTATTTTAATGAATGTAAATAATGTATATTTTAATAACATTGTTTGGCTCTTCTCACAGGTAAACCCATGGATTGTTATTATTTGACCTGTAATATGTCCTCATTGTCTGTTTTCTCTGATGTAAATATTTGGATTATGTCAGGAAGTTGTAAGACATTCATTGTGTTTTTTAACATTCAAGTTTTTTTGTGTTGAAATTAAAATGCTTAAAATGTCGTCACAGTATTCACAACTGAAATACTTAAAGTTATCGAGAAGTTTTAATGACTTTGAAAGAAAGTTTTCTTACATAAGATTCACCAGCAGTGTCCACCTTCTGGATATTCAATATTTCTGTCCAGTTACTACAAATAAATGATGAAATATTAAAATATATTTAATATGATTAGCTTAACGTGTTGCAAATCATTACGTTTTATAAAACCCATAGAAATAGTAAATTCAAAGTGAATGTCGTGTCCTTCTACTGATCTGAAAGTATGAAAGGGTCAGCATCTAAATTTGCTTAATACTTTTCCTCATTGCTCTATTTCAGAATGTGACATAGAATATTATTTGATTATACGGCGGAGCCTTCTCAGGACCTGCAGCTGGATCACCGTCATGATAACATATAAAGCATGATAAGCAAATTATTTTCCCCAGAAGTGGTTTGCATGGAGTCTGACTGCAGGGCAGAGGTTTAATGTTTAACTCCAGAAGAGACTTTAGCAGCTGCACATCAGACTGACGGAGAAACAGAGAAGAGACGAGGATGGAGAGAGTTCTGCTGAGCCTCATCGCTGTGTCAGGCAAGTGTTGGGACACTCATTAATCTTCTCATTCACTAATGTGTGTGTGTGTGTGTGTGTGTGTGTGTGTGTGTGTGTGTGTATATATATATATATATATATATATATATATATATATCAGTGTTTCCCACAGACCAGGTAGCAATTTGTGGTGCTCCACTGACACTGGTGGGGGAATTGAGTGTCACAGTGTCGTGGAGTCGATCATCAGGTGTATGCAGCGGGCAGCGTTCAACACTTTCTGAAGCTGCCATATGAAAAAACCTGTATCTATTGTTCTTCAGAGTCACCTGCTGAGACCACTATGAAGCTACAGCATTTTGATTTATTCAGCTGAATCTTACTTCTTTAAAAGTAAGTTCTTTAAGAGAAGACAACTAAAAACATTTTTACCAGAACCCTGCCTGGTTTCATTCCTCACCCCAACTAGTTCAATCTTTAGATTCTGTGACAGGAATGATTTGCACAAAACAACTTATATTGGAGGTTTTTATTTCAAATAATCAACGTAAGACCTACCTCAACCAATAACCTGTTCTAACTTTTTGGGTAAAATAATGTAACAATAAAATATATTTAAGACAAATAAAATAAAGAAAAAAAAAAGAAACTACCTAAGGTACAAAGCCTGATTCAGATTATTTTCAGGTTCTTATACTGTAGCCTATTTGGTCCACAGCTTGCATGCCCCATCAGAACACCTAATTTTTCTTGGCTTCCTGAAAAACAACTCAAGTGCTCTCTCATAAGGGACCTCCTTGGGTTCAGGCCCATTTATGGAAAGTCTTGCTTGAGAAACAGTAGCCTACAGTAAAAGACCAAAAAAACAAAACAGCAAACAAACAGCCACAGACAAACCAGAATCAGAATAGGCTACTTTACCCTCTCTTGTTCTTTTAATTTAAAGTCTACACTTATCTGTCTCCACCTCACATGTTGTTTCAGCAGCTGCCTGTCTTACAGGAGCATTTTGTCTGCTGTCCTCTATTTCTCCCTGAGCAGCACTGTTTGATGCCTATAGAACATTCAGATAAATTAATGTTTACTAGCCATTTGACTGTTCAACTTTGTTCAGACTGATACCTCCTCATGCTGCTCCTTGTCCTCTTGACGAGGCCGTTTTTGCCGTGAAAAAAATCTTTCAATTCTCATCTAATTTGGATTAAAGCAGGAAACATTCAGAAAAAGTACTGATAACTACAACAATAATAATATTAATAATAACTTAAAAAATGCGGTCTATTATTTTTTATTTGACTGGGCATAGTAGTCTATCGCAAATATTAGGTCTGTAAAGTCCTAAATTCTTTAAATATATCACTTTATTAACATTTCAATCATTTTAAGGCGAGAAAGTAGCCGTTTAGATCCCAGTGCGTCGTTAATTTGTCTAAATACCATCTGTTTACAATTTTGTTCGGACAAATTCGGCGCTACTCAAGCTAGCTGTCGTGAGCAACGCACTTCCGGTTACATTCACAAAAATAAAACGCCCGTTACCTTTATAACGATAGAATTTGTGCTTTCACTTTGAAAACAGGAAGCGAACCTACCCTCGATGTAGCTAGCTTGAAGCAGCCGTTTCGACTGCTCTCGTCCCGTTAACGGCATTAGCGGCAACCATTCAATATGCCTTAACGTTACCGGAGAGTCTTGCCAGCTCTGAGATCGGCCCGGTTAATTGTAAAACATTTATTTATTGATGTGAATGTGGTGTTTTCTGTGCGTTGGCTAACGTTACAGGGGAAAAAAACAGAATAATTTTGTGGCGGTAGGTGCGCCACAGAATGGTCTATGTATGGGAAACACTTGTTAACGTTGATTTCTGATAGTTAATAGGTAGTAGGAGGGTTATTGTGTGGCCATACATATATGCTGATAAGCAAATCAGCAGACAGACAGACAGACCAATGGGGGAATTTTATGTAAATGCTACAGATGCGTATGTGAGTGTGTGTGAAAGTGTGTGTGTACTTTGTATTTATAAGTGCGTGTGGATATTTCGGGGGGGGGAGGGTGTGTTGCAAAGTTCTGTGGCATTGGGATCAGGCATTTGTAGAGGTGATTTTTTTAATAAATGTAGACCAAGTTTTGTTGAATCGGGGTGATTAATTGATGCTGACATTTTTTCCATTGGGATTTGGTCTATTAACAGATTCTTCCAGTGTGTGTGTGTTCAGTTTTTTTCTTGTTTTCCAGTTTAGGAGGATTGTTTTCTTGGCGACAGCTAGGGCTGTAAATAGTGTAGTTATGGTGGGATTATGTAATTGTATTGATGATATGTCTCCTAAGAGGCAGAGTTGAGGGGATAGAGGGATGCGGCAGTCTAATATTTGTGATAGATGATCTGTGACTTGTATCCAAAATTGTCTAATTGGTGTACAGTACCAGAAAGCATGCATGTAATTGTCTGTGGTGTGCTGTGTGCAATAGGTGCATTGATCTGATGTAGTGAAGCCCATTTTATGTAATCTCTCACCTGTGTAGTGTGTTCTGTGGTTAACCTTGAATTGAATAAGTTGTAAATTTGGGATTTTTGCAGTGAGTGAAGTTATTTTTTACATATTTGTGACCAGAAATCTGTATTTGAAGTGATGGAGAGATCCTGTTCCCACTTAGAGGTTGGGAGAAAAACTGAAGTGTCAGTAGTGTTTAGAAATGTATATACCTTAGGAGGAAAATATTATCTGTGTTAAAGGCTGATAAAGCAGATATAGTATTTCTACAAGAAACCTACCTTTCGGATATTGAACATTGTAGACTTAAAACAGACTGGGTCGACCAAGTTTACTTCTCCTCATATAAATCACATAGCAGAGGCACTTGTATTTTAGTAAATAGAGATGTCCACTTCATTTTGGATAAATTAGTAACAGATCCGAATGGTAGGTTTGTTTTAATCTCGGGCACTATTAATGGTACTTTAATGACATTTCTGAATATTTATGCGCCTAACTCAGACGAACCATCCTTCATTTCTGAAATGGTATTTCTATTTAATGAAAAGTGTAAAGGGTTTGGCATCATGGGAGGTGACCTGAATGTTACGTTGGGCCTGAAAGATAAATCAAACCAAGCTAAGGCCTCCAATCCCAAATCTGCTAAGGTTCTTCGTGGACTGGCCGCTGACTGTGATTTAATTGACGTCTGGCGGGAACTAAATTCAGAGACCAGGGACTATACATTTTATTCTCATGTGCATAACTCCTACTCTCGGTTAGATTATTTCTTTGTTCCTACAAACTATATATACATGATATCTAAGTGCATTATACATCCAATCATTCTCTCAGATCATTCTAGAATCCACCTAAAAGTTCAATGGGATTTGAAAAAAAAAACCTTCATAAGATGGAGATTTAACCCTTCTTTGCTTAAGGACAAGGAACTTAAATCAAGTGTACAGGAGTGGATATTAAACTATATTAAAGAAAATAACAATCCCTCTTTAGAACCTAATATCATCTGGGAAGCAGCAAAAGCTACGATTAGAGGACTACTTATCTCATACGTCTCATTTAAAAATCGGGACAAACTAAGGAAAAGAAAAGTTATAGAGGAAGAAGTACGTTTAAAAGAAAGCCTACATAAAATCGCACCCACAGAGGATAACTGGATCCAACTAACTACTGCCAAAGCAAAATTAAACACTTTAATATCTGAAGAAATTCTTCATAAAATCAACTTGACCAAACAAAAAAATTATGAATTTGGTAACACACCAGGGAAACTACTAGCATATCAAATAAAGAAGGAGCAAGCTGAAAAGACCATAAAAGCTATATACAAATCAGAAAACAAAACAACATACCATCCTCAGGAGATTAATCACACATTTTTCAACTTCTATAACAATCTTTATAAATCACAACAGGTCCTTTCTCAAGAAAGCTTGGATGAGTATTTAAGTCTAATTAAATTACCAGAAATTTCTTCTTTAGATAGGCAAATATTAAATTCTCCATTTACAGAAGAAGAAGTACTGGCTACAATTAATTCAATGTCCTTAAATAAAAGTCCAGGACCAGATGGCTTCTCTGTAGATTTCTACAGGGAGTTCTGGCCTGAGATCCGCACAATCTTCATGGCAATGGTAAATCATTTCTGCGAGGAAAACACACTTCCTCAGACAATGAACCTTGCGCATATTAGTGTCCTACTTAAAGGTGGTAAAGACCCATTGCAATGCTCCTCTTATCGACCTATAAGTCTTTTGGATCATGATTACAAAGTTATCACCAAACTCTTAGCTAGAAGGCTGGAGTCTATCCTACCCACACTTATCAATCCTGATCAGTCAGGCTTCATAAAAGGAAGATATGCAGCTGACAATATAAGAAGAACATTAAATATAATAAACTGCCTTAATAATCAGCAAAAACCCTCTCTGCTTCTATCTTTAGATGCAGAGAAAGCATTTGATAGGGTGGAGTTTAATTTTCTTTTCTCTGTCCTTGATAAATGTAAATTTGGTGATAATTTCATGAATTGGATTAAAAGTATTTATAAGAGCCCCAAAGCAGCAGTTATCACAAACGGGCACTGTTCAAACTTGTTCTCTCTAACTAGAGGAACCAGGCAGGGATGCCCATTGTCACCCTTACTCTTTGCTATAATGATTGAGCCGCTCGCCACACTTATTAGAAGTAATAGTAACATCCGAGGCTATAAGTTGAATACTACTGAACACAAATTGTCACTATTTGCAGATGATATTCTCTTATATATTTTAGATCCGGAGCACTCCGTTCCTCATCTGCTAAATACAATTAATGAATTTGGTAGATATTCAGGATATAAGATTAATCTTAATAAGTCCAATGCGATTTTTCTACACATGACACCAACTGAAAAAATGCTTGCCTCGAGTGGATTCAACCCTACTCCAAAAGGTTTTAAGTACCTAGGCATTTTCATTACCCCAGAACTGGAGAATTTATTTCAAGAAAACTACACTCTCCTTTCTTCCAAGGTCAGATCAGAATTATCAAGGTGGACCTCACTACCATTATCACTCTTGGGAAGAATACATTTAATTAAAATGAACGTTCTCCCAAGATTTCTTTTTCTTTTTCAGATGCTTCCTTGCTCGCTGCCAGTTGATTTTTTCAAGCTAATTAATAACTCTTTCTCGAGATTTATTTGGAGTAATAAAAAACCTCGTGTTAGTCTCTCTACTCTTATGAAGCCAGAAGCCTTAGGAGGCCTGGGATTACCAAATCTTCAATACTACTTTTGGGCAGCTCAAATAAGGAACCTAGTCTCATGGACAACAATGAGACAAGAATCGTTGTGGGTGAATATTGAGTCAAAAATAGTCGAACCGCTGACCCTTAGCTCCCTCATATTCATAAATCATTTTGAAAAAATTAAGAACATAGATAAGTGTTTTACTGTCGTTAATACCTTACAAACTTGGAAAAAGTGTAGAAAGAAAATGGGAATATCCTTTGTTACCTCTGTTCACTCACCTATATTTCTAAATCCAGACCTTAGATCCCAAATTACCTTATCTAATACAAGGCAATGGACTAATCTTGGTATAGTACAATTTAAAGATGTGTTAAATATGGATCTCAAGATTAAATCATTCATGGATTTAAAGCTAAAGTTTGAGCTCCCAGATAAGCTATTCTTTAAGTACTTACAACTAAGAAGTCTTATCACGACATTTATTAAAGAAAGACAATTAAGGTTTGACTTATTGGAAATAGAGGAGTTGTTATTTTCTTCAGAAACTTTAAAAGGGAAAATAAGTATATTTTACAACCTTATGACAAAAGAAGGCCCATCATCATTTGTGGGGTTGAGAAAGATATGGGAGAATGATATAGGGAAAATATTTGATGATAATGCTTGGTTAAATATTTGTAATAACATTCATTTCCCCTTCACTAGCAATAAAATTAAAGAAGCAAATTTCAAATTTATCTACAAAACCTATTTAACCCCTTCAAAAATGCACAAAATATCAAAAGACATCACAGCTGTGTGTCAAAGATGTAATAAGGCCGAAGGGACGTTCACACATATGTTTTGGGATTGTAGCCTGTTAAAAAACTTCTGGGGCTCAATCCATTCATTTATTGAAGTAGTCTTAGATAGACAGTTTGAACCTACCAGTAGTCTATATCTACTTAATGATACAAAGGCCTTAGTCCTAGATCAGTCTAAAAGAAGAATATTCATTTTGATTACTTATTTTGCAAAGAAATGTATACTTTTATTTTGGAAGAATGCATTACCACCATCTTTTAAGACTTTTGTGGACCAAATATCTTCTTTCTTGCCTTTAGAGAAAATGACTTTGGAGAAATATAACAAAGGCTATCTGTTTGATGAGTTCTGGTGCCCTATAATTTCTGGTTTGATAAATTTGAACAGGTAGATTCTAAGCCTTGACATGAGGCTGGTATTCCACATTAAAATCAATAAATAATTAAATAATAATAATAATAATAATAATAATAATAATAATAATAAATCTTATGTTGGTTGTTAATTATATGTACATATTGAGATTGAAAGCAATGCCCTCCACATTTCTTTTTCTTTTTTTTTTTTTTTTTTTTCTCTTTGTTTTCTTTATAACTTAGCCCTACTTTTTATGTTCTCAATGGGTGTGTGTGTATGTGTGTGCATGTGCGTGTCGGTGGGTGTGCACGCGAGTGTGTGTGTGTGTGTTTGTGTGTGTATGTATAGATATATGAATGTATTTTCTGTTCTACTTAATGTCTTTTTCTATTTTTTTATTAATGGTAATAGTATTTCTAATTTGTTATATGTATTGGATTATCCCTGTGTGTGTGTGTGTGTGTGTGTGTGTGTGTGTGGGGGGGGGGGGGGGGGGGGGGTGGTATGGGGAAATAATCGAAAAGGACTTGTAAACTATACAAACAAAAGTCAAAGAAAGTCAATGTGTTTGAATGTCCTTTGAAATAAAAAGATTTAACAAAAAAATGAAAAAAATAAATAAATAAATAAAAAAAGAAATGTATATACCTTGAGAGTAATTTAACAGAGCCTGAAATCTTTGAAAAGTCATCTATGATAATTGTTTGGTCTTGAGTGATGTGTTGTTGATTTTAGGAGTTATGGTAGACTTGATCTGTAAGTATTGGAGATATTGACTGTTACAAATGTTGATCTTTTGGATTAGTTGTTGAAAATTGATGATTTTGGAATCCTGTACAATATGGTGGAGATGTGTGATACCTTTCTGTTTCCATGACAGGAAGTTTAATGGTTTCCTGTTTATTGTAAAATCTGGGTTGTTCCAAATTGGTGAACGAGTGGATGGTGCAACCATGGAGCCTTTGATACGGAATATTTTCCACCAAGCTGTCAGAGCTGAGGCTATGGAAATGTTCTGAAAACAGGTGTCATTTTTAATTGGTTGGCTGATGAATGGGAGGTCTGAAAGGTTTATGTTCTTGCAAAGTGCCTGTTCGGTTTCCAACCAGTGTGAATCATGATGTTAAGGGGTGAGCCATTGTCTTCAATATTTTAATTGACTTATATATATATATATATATATATATATATATATATATATATATATATATATATATACTCACAAAAAGTTAGGGATATTCGGCTTTCAGGGGTGAAATTTCAGAATGCAGCTAAAATGCATTATAATCCAGGTAATATAATTTACAGGTGAACTTAATTCTTCTCTAAACTTATGAATGCACATGTCCAACTGTTCAATGTTTCAGTACTCTTAACCACAAAAATCACAACAAGTGCCTGATCCATGAATCGACCACGAAATGTTCGGGTTAAATGACAGTTTGTATTTGTATTTAAACAGTCCTCTTCATCATGCTGTTGACATTTTGACATCATGAGACCAAGACGACACCTAGCAATCAATCAACAGTACCTGGCCATTGCAAGGCTTCAAACAGGATGTACTCAGAGGGGAGTTACTAATGAGCTTAGACACTGAGTGCATGTGTGTATGTGTGTGTGTATATATATATTCATATATATATATTATTCATCATTAACAGGTTTATCCCACGTCACTGTCTCAGTCAACAGGGCTGCAAGAAAAGGCGTTCATATGCACACAGCTCCACGGTGACTTCAGCTTCATGCTGACATTCATTAAGAAACATCAAACTGCTGAGAAAAAGATTCATACAGAGAAAAAGTAAAAAAAATAATCAAATAAGTTATGCATCTATAGACACATTTCCATTAGGTACTTTTCCCTCTAGAGAGCTCCTATGGGTGTGGCAGTGGAGAGAGGATCCGCCCAACTTCAGCGGTTAGCGGCTCAGAAAGCACCTGCCTCGGGTCAGTACTTTCTGAGCGGCTACTGATTAGTCCATGCTGATTGGATACGGTTGAGCCATGATTCATTTGCAGACTGGTGCAGACTGGACGCTGAAAGGTTAACATCTCCTGCTCTGACTTCAGCTTGGAGAGACTGCTGAGGGAGGACTGGGCCATTTGTGAGTGCTTTGGGACGGCGCCTGCTCCTCGTTAAGAAGAGTAACGAGTCTCCAAAAGTCTCCAATAACACCAGAAAAAGTCACTAGATTTGTCGCGAGTCGCTTTTTTAAAAAGGAGTCTCTAAATATATAGACAAAGAGTCTGAATAGTCTAAATATAGAGACAAAGTCTCTAGATGTCTGAATAGTCTAAATAAAGAGACAAAGGCCCTCATTTATCAAACGAGCGTACGACAGAAAGTGAGTGTAAAGTGGGTGTATGATCATTTCTACGCAAGGCTCTGCATTTATCAATTTGGACGTGAGTGAAGGGTACGATCAGATCTCAGTCTGCTCTCAGCTCGTGTACGCAAAGTCAGCGAGTCAGAGAATTGATCTTAGAATATAGTATCGATGCCTGGAGCTGATAAAACTCTGTGGTGTTTTGTTTTTTAATGGTGACAAAGCAAAACATGTTTAGACTACATCATTTATCATTAAAACATAATTTATAATAAATACACCCTGCGACTGTGAAACTCTTTCATCAGAATACTAGCCGAGGATATTAAATGTTGTTGTCTTCTGCTGTTTACCATTTTCCTGCTGGACACCGGATCGCCAGCGTCTCCTTCACCAGCGGTTCTGCCCGAATACAAAACATTTCCAATCAGCGCTGCCACACGCTCCTCTAACTAGAACATCATTCTTAGTGAATGTAAAGAGGTGAATAATATCTCTCCATCATAACAATAATAACAATGGGCCTCATTCATGAACCATTCTTAAGAACAAATTTGTTCTTAAGTCCTTCTTACGAAGATTTTACGAAAATTGTGACATTCATGAGTTTTTTTCTTATCCAGGATTTTTCTTAGGTAAGAACAAATCCTACGGACACTCACGAGTACTCTTAAGCACATTTCAGTGCTGACATGTTGGCATGGTTGTGTTGTCTTCTTTTGTCAAGTTCAATAAAATACACTATAGTAACATTTCCGTCTTATTTATGTATTTATTTATTTATTAATTTCATTTTTTTTTCATTTTTCATTTTAATTAAATTAAATGTGCCAACACTTTAACATGAATCAAGTGAATTGGAAATCATGGGTATATAGGTGGCATTTCTCCATCCACGGCCTACAAAACAATGGCATATATATTGCTGCTGCAAGAGGGCTCTGTCTGTTCTGGTTCTGTTGCAAGATGGCTCTGCGGGACTTCATCTGTGACTTCATCTGTTACAGGGCACACGTTTTATACATATATATAAATATATATATATATATATATATTATAATTAGGGCCTCGGGGCAATCGCACCGAGCACTGGTCCCATACAGCAATAGGGAGAAAAAAACAGAAATACTTGGAGCAGTGTTGCTAGTCATTACTGACTTTAAAAAACATTTAATCCAAATGGCTATAATTTAATGGTTTGATTCTGCAAACTGTCTTTTTAATTTAGAATTTCCTTTTTTCCAGTAGTGCTCGGGGCGAAGCACTACTGTTATACTGTGGATTTCTTCTTATTCCTCTTCCGGACGCAATTTCGTCCCGCTACTAGTCGCAGGACAAATTATATATCAAAACGTGCGGTTTGATCGGGATCGGTGTGCTATTACTTTTCTCTATGGAATATGAATTTTTCGCGACGTAAGTCGCGAAAAACTGCCCAAAATTTTGCATTGAAATGAATTGGACGGCCGAAAGAAAATGAGCAAAAAAGAACATTAATTGAAGATTTTCAGACGTCTACTTCTCCGGCATAATTTCACCTAGAGACTCCATTTAAACTTTAAACAGTAGACACAAGTCTTGTGTATTGGTGTATTACTTTGCGTTTCGATAGGTCATATAGTTTTTTATCAATCCCTGTTCAATGACCATGATCATTTTTGGAGAAATTCTGAGATTATAATGGGTGTGTATTGCACGGAATGTTCGTGTCAGAGTGTGTGATGTCATCGCTCAGAGTGTAGAGGGAGAGGTAAAACTGTCAAAAAATAAATTTGAAAACTGCACTCCAGGCCGCAAATTCCACTCTACAGAAATAATTTATACATAGAAATGTAGGAAAATTTGTCTTCTCACTCACAATCCTCTGGTAAAGCTGTCAGAGTTATAATTTGGGCGTACGACGCAAAGATGCGCCACCAAAACAACCAACAGCCTCATTGGGTCCCATATTAAAAACGCAGGAAGATTTTGGAAAAAGTGAGATTTAACTGTTTTTTTAGATCGCTCTAACAAAGCTATTTTTTCATTTTTCTTAAAAAAAAAACATATGTAGAGGTTCAGGAAGAACTCAGGACGCTCAAAGTGAAGTCGGATCAATGATAGGTATTATGGTTTTGCCAAAAATGCTTTCTGTTCGAGGCCAGAAATTTCACTCTGCCCACCTCTGGCTGCTTTCACTCTGCCAGAAGATTCCACAGCTGTTAATTCCGTTGATTGCTCTGCTCTGATTGGTCGACCCCAACGCTTTGATGCTTTGATGTGATTACAGTTACAGATACACGCACGCACACACACACACTGGTCATTTAATGTAATAACAGTTAAAGATACACGCACGCACACACACACTGGTCATTTAATGTAATAACAGTTAAAGATACACGCACGCACACACACACTGGTCATTTAATGTAATAACAGTTAAAGATACACGCACGCACACACACTGGTCATTTAATGTAATAACAGTTAAAGATACACGCACGCACACACACAATGGTCATTTAATGTAATATCAGTTAAAGATAGACGCACACACACACACACACTGGTCATTTAATGTAATAACAGTTAAAGATACACGCACGCACACACACACACTGGTCATTTAATGTAATAACAGTTAAAGATACACGCACACACACACTGGTCATTTAATGTAATAACAGTTAAAGATACACGCACGCACACACACACACTGGTCATTTAATGTAATAACAGTTAAAGATACACGCACACACACACTGGTCATTTAATGTAATAACAGTTAAAGATACACGCACGCACACACACACTGGTAATTTAATGTAATAACAGTTAAAGATACACGCACGCACACACACAATGGTCATTTAATGTAATATCAGTTAAAGATACACGCACACACACACACACACTGGTCATTTAATGTAATAACAGTTAAAGATACACGCACACACACACTGGTCATTTAATGTAATAACAGTTAAAGATACACGCACGCACACACACACACTGGTCATTTAATGTAATAACAGTTAAAGATACACGCACACACACACTGGTCATTTAATGTAATAACAGTTAAAGATACACGCACGCACACACACACTGGTAATTTAATGTAATAACAGTTAAAGATACACGCACGCACACACACAATGGTCATTTAATGTAATATCAGTTAAAGATACACGCACACACACACACACACTGGTCATTTAATGTAATAACAGTTAAAGATACACGCACGCCCACACACACTGGTCATTTAATGTAATAACAGTTGAAGATACACGCACGCACACACACACTGGTCATTTAATGTAATATCAGTTAAAGATACACGCACGCACACACACACACACTGGTCATTTAATGTAATAACAGTTAAAGATACACGCACGCACACACACACACACACTGGTCATTTAATGTAATAACAGTTAAAGATACACGCACGCACACACACACACACACTGGTCATTTAATGTAATAACAGTTAAAGATACACGCACGCACACACACAATGGTCATTTAATGTAATATCAGTTAAAGATACACACACACACACACACACACTGGTCATTTAATGTAATAACAGTTAAAGATACACGCACGCACACACACACTGGTCATTTAATGTAATAACAGTTGAAGATACACGCACGCACACACACACTGGTCATTTAATGTAATATCAGTTAAAGATACACGCACGCACACACACACACTGGTCATTTAATGTAATAACAGTTAAAGATACACGCACGCACGCACACACACACACACACACTGGTCATTTAATGTAATAACAGTTAAAGATACACGCACGCACGCACACACACACACTGGTCATTTAATGTAATAACAGTTAAAGATACACGCACGCACGCACGCACACACACACACTGGTCATTTAATGTAATAACAGTTAAAGATACACGCACGCACACACACGCACACACATATGTGCGCGTAAGCGCGCACACTCCTCCAGATACAAATGTGTCACACACACACACACACACACACACACACATTTTGAGGTTAAAGGGCATAGGTTGCTGTATAAATAAATACTTGAAGAGGAATAGTATCATAACATTACTAGTATTAGTTGTTTGAAATCTCTGAAGAATCTCATCATAGTGTACACACACCGGCAGTAGCCCCCGTGGCCCTTTCAAAATTTCCCCCAGAGGAAATTTTCTAGTTCATTTATATTATTTATTTATTTATTTATTTATTTATTCATTCATTCATTCATTATTTGTATAACCAAAAGTTTGGACACCTTCGCGTTCAATGTTTTTTTTTAAGACATGAAAACTATGAAAGAACACACGTGGAATTATGTAGTAAAAAAAGAAGAAGTGTTAAAGAAACCAGATGAGTTTGATGTTTCATATTCTGCTGACAGCTTCACACACTTGTGTTGTTCTCAGCAGATTCCTGAGCTGCTCAGCTGGAGGCTTTTCATTAACAGCTGCAGCGTGTCAGGAGGTCATCTGGGGAAGTTCTTTCCTTCATGTTTGAGAGCATCAGAGCAAAAGGTTGAAGCTGCTGTGAAGAATATAAAATATAAAACATTCTGCTTTCTTTGACACGTTCTTGTTTACAACATAATTCCATATGTCTTCCATCAAAGTTTATTTATGATTTATTAAAATAGGAACCTACAATGCTGAATATTATAAAAAGTCAATAAAAACCTTTGAATGAGAAGCTGTCAAAACGTTTGACTGGTAGTGTTTTTATACTTGAATGTAAAGTGACTTCAGTTCTTGATGATAAATGTGATCAGTATGCATGTGTATCTCTACAGGCCTGTGTGCTGCACGTCAGTACCATTTCATTCCTGAAAAGAAGAACTTTACTGAAGCACAAAGTTACTGCAGAGAGAAACACACAGACCTGGCCACTATAGACAGCACGGAGGATGTGAAGATCCTGAACAGAACGGCAGAAACAGCAGCAGAGTTTGTGAGTTCACTTTCCTCTTTCTTTCCTTTCAAACATGTTTCTGACATCATGTCAATGACAGGTGGATTTAAAATTAAACAATCGGAGCCCTGATACTTCAGAGAAATTTTTAAACCTTTTTTTTTTTACACTGAACGAGGAAAAAGGTTTTTGTTCCCCATTGAACGTTAATTATAAGGGATCTCTTTATGTCCAGAACAAGCCTGTTTTTGAAGTAGAACATAGCAACAAGGTTAGTAAGGTTTCTGGAATAATTTTGCTTGAGTTTTGATGAGAATCTAAGCTGATTGCAGGTCATTAATGTGTCAATTTAAGGTGTTAGTTTGGCTGTTTTGACAGCCATTGTGGCGATTTGATTGGTTGCAGGCAAAGAGAATCTGTAGGGGCGTATTCAGCAGTGGATCGCCCTGGTGTGTGAATACACTGCTTCACTGTAGCGTCAGCCGTTCTGTGTCAGCGCTCGTTGTGCGAAGTCGTTTTGCCAGTCTACCTGCGCGAGTCCACTGAGCAAGACACCAACGGTTCACTCTTCCTTCACCTTTGGCTTATGGAACTGCCAATCAGCTTTAAACAAGACTGAATTCATCAAAGCACAGGTCATTCTATCTAACATACAATTACTAGCTCTGACTGAAACCTGGATTCGTCCGGAAAACACTGCCACACCTACTGACTCCACTTTCTTCCACACAGCCAGATCTGTCGGACACGGAGGTGGCACTAAACTCATTGTTGTCATCTTATACCGATCGCCAGGGTGTCATCTGGAGAACTTCGTAGTACAGCTTGACATGCTACTCTCGGCCCTCCCTGATGATGAAACACCACTGATTGTCATGGGAGAGATGAATATTCACACTGAGAGAGCCCAGGCTTCTGACTTCCTGTCACTTCTGTCATCCTTTGACCTCAAACAGGTCGCCACCCCTCCCACTCATAAGGTGGGCAATACACTGGATCTGACCTTGACTCGTAACTGCTCAATAGCAAACCTGTCTGTCATCCCCCTACATCTATCAGACCATATCTTTATTCAATTCACAATCTCTCTCCTGGATAACTATCACCCTCCCCTGCGCAGGGTCTCCTTTCGCCAAATACTCCGGGCCCTTACATCAACCCAGCTCTCCGATGAGGTTTCGTCCAACCTGGCCCCTCCCAAGGTTTTTTTTATCACTTGCTGTTAACAAGGCCACTGACACTCTCTGCTCCTCCCTGGCCTCCCCTCTTAACAACCTCTGTCCTCTAACCTCCAAACCGGCTCGCGACACCCCTCTCAGTCCCAGAGGCACAGACGACGCCATCTTGGCGGCTGTTTACTGTGCTCTGAGTAACCTGGAGCACCCGGGGACCTAGGTCTCGATGCTGTTTGTTGATTACAGCTCAGCCTTCAATACCATCATTTCTGACATCCTCCAATCCAATCTAATCCAATCCACTTTATTTATATAGCATGTTTATAGCAAACACAGGGTTTTGAAAGTTCTGCACAAAAAGATAAGCACAATAAATAGATAACACAATAAAAGCACAATAAAAAGATAAGTAGACAATAAAACAATAAAGTACAATAAGATAAAATAGAATAAAAATATAATTAAAAATAAATAAATAAAATGCACTGCCCGCACAAAATAAAATATGCATGTATACACATAAAATCATGTAAAAAAGATCCTGGTGGACAAGCTGGCTGCCCTGGACTGGTTCATTTCCTACCTTGCAGGGAGATCTTTTAAAGTATCTTGGCACGGAGAAGTGTCCAAACAACAAAACCTTCCCACTGGGGTGTCTCAAGGATCAGTGCTAGGCCCCCTTCTGTTCTCAGTTTACACCTCTTCACTTGGCGCAATCATTCACAATCATGGCTTCTCATACCACTGTTACACCAATGATACCCAGCTGTTCCTGTCCTTCCCACCAAACGACCCCACAGTCTCGGCTCGTATCTTGTCTTGCTGATATCTCCACATGGATGACAACAACACCTACAGCTCATCCTCTCAAAGACGGAGCCCAGCCCTATATCAGCCTATCAATGTTCAGCTTGGATCCATGCAACTTGTGCCCACAAGCTCTGCAGGGAACCTGGGTGTCATGACTGATGACTAACTGACCTTCAAGGTTCATGTGACCACATTTGCCAGATCGTGTCGATTTGCCAATACAACATCAGGAAGATCAGACTCTACCTGACAGAACAATACACACAACTCCTGGTACAGGCCCTTGTGACATCACGCTTAGACTACTGCAACTCTCTACTGGCAGTCTTCCTGCTGCACCACCAAGCCCCTGCAGATGATCCAGAACATGGCGGTGCATCTGGTCTTCAACCAACCCAGGTAGAGCACATGTTACGCGTCTTGCTTACAAGACAGCAACGGGCACAGCTCCTACATACCTGAACTCTTTTGTTCATGTCCACAAATCCTCTCGCCCACTACGCTCTTCCAGTGAAAGACGTCTGGCTCCTCTGCCGCTAAAGGCCTCTACGTCTCAAACCAGACTCTTCTCCGCTGTAGTGCCCCGGTGGTGGAACCAACTTCCAAACTCCATTCGATCTGCTGAGTCCTCCAAACAATCTTTAAGAAGAGACTGAAGATCCCACTCTTGACTGAATACCTTTACACATAATCAACACACAGAACAAAAAAAATAACAAAATTTTTTTACACCATCTGCACTCACTATTCAAAAGCACTTACATCCTAAAAACACTTACGTCCTAACAGGACTCAACTTAGTCCATGCCACTTATTCTTGTGTAGTTTGTTGACTTCATCCTGTGTTGTATGATCTCTAAAATGTACGTCTCTTAGTATAAAAGCATCTGCTAAATGACATTGTAGATTGTAAACATTGTAGCAGTACAAACAGCAGGAATTATTACAGGAAGCAGAACCTGTTTCACTGTTCATAGGGAAACCTGAACATTATTATTAATGCAAATATGTGTTTCAGGCACCCTGGATCGGGCTGTACGATGACTTGATGTGGAGGTGGTCACTGTCAGACACAAGTTTCTACACACACGGGGAGGAGGAGTTCAGACAATGGGGTAAAGGAGAACCAGACAATTGGCTCGGTGGAGAACACTGCACAGTGATGAATGATATTGGACTATGGTGGGATACCAGCTGCACAAGCAACTATCAGGCAGTCTGCTCTGATGTCAGAGGTAAGAATATTGAGCAGTGAAGGTAAAACATACCAGTTCAGCCCGTTGACCTCTCCCCTTCTCTGCTGCTCTCTGCCTCTCTGTCTTCAGTTACATGAAGGTCCTTTAAAGCAGATGGACGTGAGTCCTGCCTTCATTTCACTGTGAGAAGCTGCAGGTTTATATTAAAAGCTCCATCATTAACAGGTTTATCCCACGTCACTGTCTCAGTCAACAGGGCTGCAAGAAAAGGAGTTCATATGCACACAGCTCCACGGTGACTTCAGCTTCATGCTGACATTCATTAAGAAACATCAAACTGCTGAGAAAAAGATTCATACGGAGAAAAAGTAAAAAAAATAATCAAATAAGGTATGCATCTATCGACACGTTTCCATTAGGTACTTTTCCCTCTAGAGAGCTCCTATGGGTGTGGCAGTGGAGAGAGGATCCGCCCAACTTCACCGGTTAGCGGCTCAGAAAGCACCTGCCTCGGGCCAGTACTTTCTGAGCAGCTACTGATTAGTCAATGCTGATTGGATACGGTTGAGCCGTGATTCATTTGCAGACTGGTGCAGACTGGATGCTGAAAGGTTAACATCTCCTGCTCTGACTTCAGCTTGGAGAGACTGCTGAGGGAGGACTGGGCCGTTTGTGAGTGCTTTGGGACGGCGCCTGCTACTCATTAAGAAGAGTAACGAGTCTCCAAAAGTCTCCAATAACACCAGAAAAAGTCACTAGATTTGTGGCGAGTCGCTTTTTAAAAAAGGAGCCTCTAAATATATAGACAAAGAGTCTGAATAGTCTAAATATAGAGACAAAGGCCCTCATTTATCAAACGAGCGTACGACAGAAAGTGAGTGTAAAGTGGGTGTAAGATCATTTCTACGCAAGGCTCTGCATTTATCAATTTGGACGTGAGCGGAGGGTACGATCAGATCTCAGTCTGCTCTCAGCTTGTGTACGCAAAGTCAGCGAGTCGGAGAATTGATCTTAGAATATAGTATCGATGCCTGGAGCTGATAAAACTCTTTATTAAAAGATAATTTATAATAAATACACCCTGCGACAGTGAAATTCTTTCATCAGAATACTAGCCGAGGATTTTAAATGTTGTTGTCTTCTGCTGTTTACTGTTTCCCTGCTGGACACCGGAGCGTCAGCGTCTCCTTCACCAGTGGTTCTGCCCGAATACAAAACATTTCCAATCAGCGCTGCCACACGCTCCTCTAACTAGGACATCATTCTTAGTGAATGTAAAGAGGTGAATAATATCTCTCCATCATAATAATAATAATGGGCCTCATTCATGAGCCATTCTTAAGAACAAATTTGTTCTTAAGTCCTTCTTTAGAAGATT
Source organism: Centropristis striata (assembly GCF_030273125.1). NCBI lineage: Eukaryota > Metazoa > Chordata > Actinopteri > Perciformes > Serranidae > Centropristis > Centropristis striata. The sequence goes on from NC_081521.1 coordinate 16,511,674, forward strand.
TTACGAAGATTGTGGCATTCATTAATTTTTTTCTTATCCAGGATTTTTCTTAGGTAAGAACAAATCCTACGAATACTCAGGAGTACTCTTAAGCACATTTCAGTGCTGACATGTTGGCATGGTTTTGTTGTCTTCTTTTGTCAAGTTCAATAAAATACATTACAGTAAAATTTCCGTCATATTTATACATTTTTTTTTTTTTTTTCATTTTTCATTTTAATTAAATTAAATGTGCCAACACTTTAACATGAATCAAGTAAATTGGAAATCATGGGTATATAGGTGGCATTTCTCCATCCACGGCCTACAAAACAATGGCATATATATTGTTGCTGCAAGAGGGCTCTGTCCGTTCTGGTTCTGTTGCAAGATGGCTCTGCGGGACTTCATCTGTGACTTCATCTGTTACAGGGCACACGTTTTATATACATACATATATATATATATATATATATGTTGGGAATGGCAGGAGCAAGTTTGATATTGGCAAATATTAAAATTAATATTTAATAATAATATTTAACAGTAATATAATTATTAATGTTACTTAGATTATAAATAGTCAGTTATTAATATCGGGGCACCACCCTGTGAACAGGGACCAATAACCAAACTGTGAAAGATAGTCTCATAAAAAGGGTGTTCACTATAAAGAAATATCAATATTCTAAAATATTAATTTTGAAAGGTGAAATTCAAGCACTGACCTTCACAACCAGCTGTTATTACAACACTCATGCAAACAATCACAAACAAATGCTCTTAAAATCCAAAACAAGTTTATTTTACTTCAGCAAAATTGATTAGAACCAATAAAACTTAAATCAATTAACTTATTTATATTCTAAACTACGAATCACATCTATAAAAATGGTTACAACAGCAAAGCCAGGCTTCAAGCACTCAGATTGTGTGTGTGTGTGTGTGTGTGTGTGTGTGTGTGTGTGTGAGAGAGAGAGAGAGAGAGGAGGAGGAGCGAGATCGCAAGAGCCCAAATGGTGGGCGTATTCCTGAGAATGACGTCACAGCCGGCGACAGGGGCTGTATGCCAATGTCAAGGAAGGGTCCTCAAACGGCTGGATTTGAAGGACACTACGTCATCGACATCCGCCGAAGGACTGTCCCAATGTCGAGGATGCTCCGGAGGACAGAGTCCTGCTTTTGCCCAAATTCCAAGGATGCATGTGTGTATCCTCCGTGCGCTCCAACTACCCATAAAGCATTGCGCACACTTACAAAACGTGTGTTTAAAGTCAAGCAAAAACATATACATAAACAAATGCCAGAATATTAAGCTAAAGATAATAAACGTCATCTTGATAATATAACGCAATCTTCATTAAGTTAATTAATGCCGTCTCAGTCGCTAAAGTTATTGTTAATTAATTTATATGCGTCCGATGATAATGTACTATGTGCAGCTATGTCATTCAGAAAGTTATACATTTCTTTATTGTGTTTACAGGGACCGAAAGTCCGCTATTATCCGTTATTGTTATTTATAAATAACTGCTATTGTACTGTACTGTAAAATAAAAACATAAAAAATCACAGAACATATTTCCATGATGAATTATGCTCCGCTGCTTTTATGAAACTAAGTAGCGGCCAAATTCAGCCAGGATCAGTTAAATATTCAGGTTTAATCCACTTTGTGGCTTTTACTTGAAGGTCTGAAAACTTCTATGTAGGCCTGGCCTTTGGCGAACCCCAACATATATATATATATATATATATATATATATATATATATATATATATATATATATTATATATATATATATTATATATATATATTTAGATATTATATAGATTATTATATAGATTATAGATATTATATAGATTATTAGGCTTTATATATCACAATGTATAAATTAATTACTCAAACCTTGCCGGGAGTTTAACAGTCTGCTACTTTGCTGACAGCGGCACTGATTTCCTTCCTTTTCACTTTTTATGCTGCCAAACAAAACCAGTTTGTTGTGTTGCAGCTGTTGGACGTCAGCGTTTCACTTTCTTCTTCTGAGAAATTCCTCTTCTTTTTGTATTAAAACTTACTTTAAAACATTGTTTACCTCCTTCAACCAAAAAGCTGTGAAAACATTTAAGTCTGTGCTCCAAATGTAAAATATTCAGTGAACTTGTTTGAGTTTATAACTATAAGTACTTTTATTTCATAAACCTCTGTCGCTGTGTATTATGTCTATGCTCTGTAATATGTCTATTTCCTCCTGTTGTTATTTGTAACGGTGCACTTTGCTAATAAAGCTGACTTAAGGGGGGGGTCCTTCTTTTGGGCGTATTGCACCCTTTGGTGTTGTAAACTCTGAAGGCGAGCCATCTGAATCGGGTATATATTAGGGCATGACATTAAAATAACGCTTGTTTCGAGCCGCCACATTTATCAACAGTCGATCATTTTTATGCTGTGATTGGTGAGATACGATCATTTGATAAATCACACGTGAACCCTGTCATAGGACAAAATATATACTCAGATCAGTTTGATAAATGAGGGCCAAAGAGTCTCTTGCAGGGGTCTCAAACTCAAATTACACGGGGGCCGCTGGAGGCAGTATCAAAATGACCAAAAAAAGACACAAAATGACCAAAAAAAGACACAAAATGACAGAAAAAAAATAGATTGCTTAAAAAAGACACAAAATGACCAAAAAAAGACACAAAGTGACCCAAAAAATACACAAAATTTCTAAAAAAAAGACACAAAATTATTAGAAAAAGACACAAAATTACCAAAAAAAGACACAAAATTAAAAAAAAAAAAAACCCCACACACAAAGTTATTTTAGAAAGACACAAAATTATATAACATAACATTTCCACTTCTTCCGGTAACAACAACACGGCAGATAATAAACGGTCCGGTAGCATCTGCCTTTCTTTTTGTTAACGTCCTCATAGAAACAAATGAAACAAAGCTCCAGCAATAAAGGGACCTTCCACACAAACACGGTAAAGTGTCATTCATATAAAACTCACATTAAACTTTCATATCAAGGTGGGGGCCACAAAATATCGTCACGAGTTTGAGACCCATGCTCTCGAGGATCTGAATAGTCTAAATATAGAGACAAAGAGTCTCTAAGTTGGCAACACTGCTCACTGTGTGGGTCTGTTGTTACACTAACTCTGTTGGTTAGCCGCTACTAAAGTAGCTGTATGGAAACAGAGGTGGAGGGGAACTAACTAGTGGGCGGAGCCAAAACACACTTTGCAAATAGTACTCAGTGGAAACACGCCTTATGTTGTGTGTTATGTTGCCTCTGCACAGCTCTTCTCTGTGCTCTATTTTCAGGGCTGAATGTGACATTTGTCCTCACTAACATCTCCATGACCTGGACTGAGGCCCAGAGCTACTGCAGAGAACACCACACAGACCTGGCCAGTGTGAGAGACATGACAGAGAACCAGAAGGTCCAGGAGCTGGTTCCAGCAAGAGAATACGTCTGGATCGGCCTTTTCAGAGACTCCTGGAAGTGGTCCGATGGAAGTAACTCCTCCTTCAGACACTGGTTGCCAGGGCAACCTGATAACAGCAAGGGGACGGAGGCTTGTGCAGTAGCAGATTTCAGGTCCTCTGGAAGATGGGCGAACATCAAATGTAACAACAGGAGAGCATTCATCTGCTACGGTCCAGGTGAGTGGTAACCCCTGATTCAAACAGGATTTATATTAGATTTAGGTTTATTTTAGCATCAAATGACAATAAATGTGAACACTCGGGATGCTGATGTTAGCGTGCAGTGTGACCAACTGCAGATAATAAGTTTGTATTGACTTAAATGTGGAAGTAACTGCTGATAATTTACTGATAAACCCCGCCACCTGGTGGCGGCCTGCAGTATAGCTCTAAACTGACCACAGGCAGGACAAAACTGATGACTGATGACACTTGATAACTGATGACACTTGAGCATAGACACTGATAGTGTCTACTTTCATGATATAATATCACTGTAACCTGAACTTTTTTTATTTTCCATAAATTTCATCCGAAAGTTGAATATCCCTAACTTTTTGTGAGTAGAGACTTGAGAATATATATTGAAACCAGATAATTAGGGACCGAGCACCGAGGTGCGACTGAACCCTAATCACTTGTGTGAAATTTGGGACAGATTGGACAATGTATGGTCAAGTTATACATGTCTGGTGTTAGGTGGCAAACTCCATATTTTGCCGCCATGCCACGCCCACATACTGTGAAGGTCAGTAAAGGTGTTGATAAATTGTGTTCGCCAAGGCCCTTTGATGGTACTGACCAAGTTTGAAGGCAATGGGATTAAATCTCTTGGAGAAGTTATGTAAAGTATGCAACATGGTCATTTGATGAAAGGGGGCGTGGACAAAGCATGAGGGGCGGGGCTTTATGAAATATTGTTATTTACAAGTGTTAAGGGCTGGACTCTGATGAAGCATGACAAGTTTGGATCAGATCAGACAAAGAATGGAAAAGTTATAACGATCTCGTGTTTTATGGCGAGACTCCATATTTTGCCGCCATGCCACGCCCACATAGTGTGACCGCCGGTAAAGCTTTCAAAAACTTTTGATCCCAAAGGCCTTGTGATGGTACTGACCGAGTTTGAAGTTGATCGGGTAAAATCTGTTGGAGGAGTTTGTTAAAGTATGCGAGCTATAGAAATGACAGAAAACGCTGAATAGTGCGATATTCAAACCAAGATGGCACACTTCCTGTTGGGTTAGAGGTATGGCTCCAAGAGGCTTTTTGGTGCGTCTCCACATGATTCATATGTGTACCAAATTTTGTGTCTCTACGTGAAACCTACTGCTCGGGCTATGTGTAAAACATGTGACTTCCTGTTGCCAGCGGGGGGCGCTATGACTGTGTGTCAATATTGACACGTGGGTGTGTTCAGGGCTGGCCCCTCATCACGTGTGAGAAATTTGGGACAGATTGGACAATGTATGGTGAAGTTATCCAGTCTGGTGTTAGATGGCGAGACGCCATATTTTGCCGCCATGCCACGCCCACATATTGTGAAGGTCAGTAAAGGTGTTGATAAATTGTGTTCCCCAAAGCCTTGTGATGGTACTGACCAAGTTTTAAGTCAATGGGATAAAATCTGTTGGAGAAGTTATGTAAAGTATGCAACGTGGTCATTTTATGAAAGGGGGCTTTGATAAAGCATAAGGGGCGGGGCTTTATGAAAAAATTGTTATGTAGAAGTGTTAAGGGCTGTACTCTGATGAAGCATGAGAAGTTTGGAGCAGATGGGACAAAGAATGGAAAAGTTATAACGATCTCGTGTTTTATGGCGAGACGCCATATTTTGGCGCCATGCCACGCCCACATATTGTGAAGGTCAGTAAAGGTGTTGATAAGTTGTGTTCCCCAAAGCCTTGTGATGGTACTGACCAAGTTTGAAGTCAATGGGATTAAATCTGTTGGAGAAGTTATGTAAAGTATGCAACGTGGTCATTTTATGAAAGGGGGCATGGATAAAGCATAAGGGGCGGGGCTTCAACCCTGATTAGGGTTAGGGTTAGGGTTAGGGCTAGGGTTAGTTTACTTCAAACTTGGTCAGTACCATCACAAGGCCTTTGGGATCAAAAGTCATTCAAATCTTCACGGACGGTGACAATTTGTGGGCGTCCAGCCCTTAACACTTCTAAATCATAATATTTCATAATGCCCCGCCCCTTATGCTATATCCATGCCCCCTTTCATTAAATGACCACATTTCATATTTTAATGAACTCCTCCTACAGATTTAACCTGATTGACTTCAAAGTTGGTCAGTACCATCACAAGGCCTTTGGGATCAATAGTTATTCAAATCTTTACCGACAGTCACACTATGTGGGCGTGGCATGGCGCCAAAATATGGCATCTCGCCATAAAACACGAGATCGTTATAACTTCTCCATTCTTTGTCCGATCTGCTCCAAACTTCTCATGCTTCATCAGAGTCCAGCCCTTAACACTTCTAAATCATAATATTTCATAAAGCCCCGCCCCTTATGCTATATCCACGCCCCCTTTCATTAAATGACCACATTTCATATTTTAATGAACTCCTCCTACATATTTAACCTGATTGACTTCAAAGTTGGTCAGTACCATCACAAGGCCTGTGGGATCAAAATGTGTTCAAATCTTTACCGACAGTCACACTATGTGGGCGTGGCATGGCGCCAAAATATGGCATCTCACCATAAAACACGAGATTGTTATAACTTCTCCATTCTTTGTCCGATCTGCTCCAAACTTCTCATGCTTCATCAGAGTCCAGCCCTTAACACTTCTAAATCATAATATTTCATAAAGCCCCGCCCCTTATGCTATATCCACGCCCCCTTTCATTAAATGACCACATTTCATATTTTAATGAACTCCTCCTACAGATTTAACCTGATTGACTTCAAAGTTGGTCAGTACCATCACAAGGCCTTTGGGATCAAAATGTGTTCAAATCTTTACCGACAGTCACACTATGTGGGCGTGGCATGGCGCCAAAATATGGCATCTCACCATAAAACACGAGATTGTTATAACTTCTCCATTCTTTGTCCGATCTGCTCCAAACTTCTCATGCTTCATCAGAGTCCAGCCCTTAACACTTCTAAATCATAATATTTCATAAATCCCCGCCCCTTATGCTATATCCACGCCCCCTTTCATTAAATGACCACATTTCATATTTTAATGAACTCCTCCTACAGATTTAACCTGATTGACTTCAAAGTTGGTCAGTACCATCACAAGGCCTTTGGGATCAAAATGTATTCAAATCTTTACCGACAGTCACACTATGTGGGCGTGGCATGGCGCCAAAATATGGCATCTCGCCATAAAACACGAGATCGTTATAACTTCTCCATTCTTTGTCCGATCTGCTCCAAACTTCTCATGCTTCATCAGAGTCCAGCCCTTAACACTTCTAAATCACAATAATTCATAAAGCCCCGCCCCTTATGCTATATCCACGCCCCCTTTCATTAAATGACCACATTTCATATTTTAATGAACTCCTCCTACAGATTTACTCTGATTGACTTCAAAGTTGGTCAGTACCATCACAAGGCCTTTGGGATCAAAAGTTATCAAAAGCTTTACTGACCGTCACACTATGTGGGCGTGGCATGGCGGCAAATTATGCCGTCTCGCCACAACACACAAGACCGTATAACTTGACCATACATTGTCCAATCTGTCCCAAATTTCTCATATGTGATGAGGGTCCAGCCCTGAACACACCCACATATCAATATTGACACTCAGTCAGAGCGCCCCCCGCTGGCAACAGGTAGTCGCATGTTTTATAATTAGCCCTAGCAGTAGGCTTCACGTAGAGACACGAAATTTGGTACACACATGAATCATGTGAGGCGCACCAAAAAGCCTCTTGGACCCATCCCTCAAACCCAACTGAAAGTCTGCCATCTTGGTTTGAATTTCGCACAATTCATAGTTTTTTCCCATTTCCAACTAGCATACTTTAACAAACTCCTCCGATAGATTTCACCCCATGGACTTCAAACTTGGTCAGTATCACAAGGGCTTTGTACTTTGGGATCAAAAGTTATTGAAAGCTTTACCGACTGTCACACTATGTGGGCGTGGCATGGCGGCAAAATATGGCGTCTTGTCACAAAACTACACATCCTTATAACTTTTACATACTTTGTCCCATCTGGTCCAAACTTCTCATGCTTCATCAGAGTACAGCCCTTAACACTTCTAAATAACAATATTTCATAAAGCCCCGCCCCTTATGCTTAATCCACACCCCCTTTCATAAAATGACCATGTTGCATACTTTACCAAACGCCGCCTACAAATTTAATCCCATTGACTTCTAAATTGGTCAATACCAGTACAAGCCCTTTGGGAACATAACATATCAACACCTTTACTGTCCTTCCAATATGTGGGCGTGGCATGCCGGCAAAATATGGCATCTCGCCATAATACACCAGACTCTATAACTTGACCATACATTGTCCAATCTGTCCCAAATTTCCCACACCTGATGAGGGTCCAGCCCTGACCACACCCACATGTCATTATTGACACACAGTCATAGCACCCCCTGCTGGCTACAGGAAGTAACGTGTTTTACACAGACACGACATTTGGGACGCATAGGGACTGAGCCCACAGCGCCGCGCCCGACGTGGCCTCCTCCGACGGCTCCACTCTGCTCGGTCCCGTTCAGTCCTGCTTGCAGGCCTAGTTTATATATTTTATTTATGTATTCATTATTTATATAATCAAAAGTTTGGACACCTTCGCATTCAATGTTTTTGGGTTTTTTTTTTTTAGCATAGTAGATTAATACTGAAGACATGAAAACTATGAAAGAACACACATGGAATTATGTAGTAAAAAAAGAAGACGTGTTAAAGAAACCAGATGAGTTTGATGTTTCATATTCTGCTGACAGCTTCACACACTTGTGTTGTTCTCAGCAGATTCCTGAGCTGCTCAGCTGGAGGCTTTTCATTAACAGCTGCAGCGTGTCAGGAGTTCATCTGGGGAAGTTTCCTTCGTGTTTGAGAGCATCAGAGCAAAAGGTTGAAGCTGCTGTGAAGAATCTAAAATATAAAACATTCTGCATTCTTTGACACATTTTTCTTACAACATAATTCCATATGTCTTCCATCATAGTTTTATTCATTAAAATAGGAATCTACAATGTTGAATATAATAAAAAGTCAATAAAAACCTTTGAATGAGAAGCTGTCAAAACGTTTGACTGGTAGTGTTTTTATACTTGAATGTAAAGTGACTTCAGTTCTTTATGATAAATGTGATCAGTATGCATGTGTATCTCTACAGGCCTGTGTGCTGCACGTCAGTACCATTTCATTCCTGAAAAGAAGAACTTTACTGAAGCACAAAGTTACTGCAGAGAGAAACACACAGACCTGGCCACTATAGACAGCATGGAGGATGTGGAGATCCTGAACAGAACGGCAGAAACAGCAGCAGAGTTTGTGAGTTCACTTTCCTCTTTCTTTCCTTTCAAACATGTTTCTGACATCATGTCAGTGACAGGTGGATTTGAAGTTTAACAATCTGAGCCGTGATACTTCAGAGAAACTTTTAAACCTTTTTTTTTTTACACTGAACGAGGAAAAGGGATTTTGTATGAAATGTATGTCTCTTAGTATAAAAGCATCTGCTAAATGACATTGTAGATTGTAAACATTGTAGCAGTACAAACAGCAGGAATTATTACAGGAAGCAGAACCTGTTTCACTGTTCATAGGGAAACCTGAACATTATTATTAATGCAAATATGTGTTTCAGGCACCCTGGATCGGGCTGTACGATGACTTGATGTGGAGGTGGTCACTGTCAGACACAAGTTTCTACACACACGGGGAGGAGGAGTTCAGACAATGGGGTAAAGGAGAACCAGACAATTGGCTCGGTGGAGAACACTGCACAGTGATGAATGATATTGGACTATGGTGGGATACCAGCTGCACAAGAAACTATCAGGCAGTCTGCTCTGATGTCAGAGGTAAGAATATTGAGCAGTGAAGGTAAAACATACCAGTTCAGCTTGTTGACCTCTCCCCTTCTCTACTGCTCTCTGCCTCTCTGTCTTCAGTTACATGAAGGTCCTTTAAAGCAGATGGACGTGAGTCCTGCCTTCATTTTACTGTGAGAAGCTACAGGTTTATATAAAGAGCTCCATCATTAACAGGTTTATCCCATGTCACTGTCTCAGTCAACAGGGCTTCAAGAAAAGGAGTTCATATGCACACAGCTCCACGGTGACTTTAGCTTCATGCTGACATTCATTAAGAAACATCAAACTGCTGAGAAAAAGATTCATACGGAGAAAAAGTTAAAAAAAAATTAAATAAGTTATGCATCTATAGACACGTTTCCATTAGGCGCTTTTCCCTCTAGAGAGCTCCTATGGCTGTGGCAGTGGAGAGAGGATCCGCCCAACTTCACCGGTTAGCGGCTAAGAAAGCACCTGCCTCGGGTCAGTACCTTCTGAGCCGCTACTGATTAGTCCATGCTGATTGGATATGGTTGAGCCGTGATTCATTTGCAGACTGGTGCAGACTGGACAATGAAAGGTTAACATCTCCTGCTCTGACTTCAGCTTGGAGAGACTGCTGAGGGAGGACTGGGCCGTTTGTGAGTGCTTTGGGACGGCGCCTGCTCCACGTTAAGAAGAGTAACAAGTCCCCAAAAGTCTCCAGTAACACCAGAAAAAGTCACTAGATGTGTAGCGAGTCGCTTTTTTAAAAAGGAGTCTCTAAATATATAGACAAAGAGTCTGAATAGTCTAAATATAGTGACAAAGAGTCTCTAGAGGGTCTGAATAGTCTAAATATAGAGACAAAGGCCCTCATTTATCAAACGAGCGTACGACAGAAAGTGTGTGTAAAGTGTGTGTAAGATCATTTCTACGCAAGGCTCTGCATTTGTCAATTTGGAAGTGAGCGGAAAAATAAATACACCCTGCGACCGTGAAATTCTTTAACCAGAAAACTAGCCGAGGCTATTAAATGTTGTTGTCTTCTGCTGTTTACCGTTTTCCTGCTGGACACTGGAGCGTCAGCGTCTCCTTCACCAGCGGTTCTGCCCGAATACAAAACATTTCCAATCAGCGCTGCCACACGCTCCTCTAACTAGGACATCATTCTTAGTGAATGTAAAGAGGTGAATTATATCTCTCCATCATAATAAAAGCAATATTCGGATATTATATAGATTATTAGGCTTTATATATCACGATGTATAATGAATTACTCAAACCTCGCCGGGAGTTTAATGGTCCGCTACTTTGCTGACAGCACCACTGATTTCCTTCTTTTTCACTTTTTATGCTGCAATACAAAACTAGTTTGTTGTTTTGACGTCAGCGTTTCACGTTCTTCTTTCACGTTCTGCTTCTGAGAAATTCCTCTTCTTTTTGTATTAAAACTTACTTTATAACCAAAAAAATGTGAAAACATTTAAGTCTGTGCTCCAAATGTAAAATATTCATTGAACTTGTTTGAGTTTATAACGATAAGTACTTTTATTTCATAAACCTGTAATATGTCTATTTCCTCCTGTTGTTATTTGTAACGGTGCACTTTGCCTATAAAGCTGACTTTAGGGGGGAAAAAATCCTCATTTTCGGTGTCGTAAACTCTGAAGGCGAGCCATCTGAATCGGGTATATATTAGCGCATGAAGTTTAAATGACGTTTGTTTTGAGCCGCCACATTTATCAACAGCCGATTATTTTTATGCTGTGATTGGCGAGATACGATCGTTTGATAAATGACAGAGGGCGAGACCACATTACACCGGTTTTAAAATCACTGCATTGGCTCCCTGTGTGTTTCAGGATCGATTTTAAGGTTCTTTTATTCGTTTTTAAATGTCTATCTATCTATCGGATATGCTTTTATCATATCAACCCTTGCGGGTCCTGAGGTCCTCTGGCACCAGCCTTTTAATTATTCCAAGAGTTAAAACTAAAACCTACGGGGAGGCTGCATTCAGCCATTATGGCCCGCGCCTATGGAACAGCCTGCCAGACGGTATCAGGACCGCAGAGACTGTTGATGTTTTTAAAAGGAGGCTCAAGACCCACCTGTTTGGTCTAGCTTTTAACTGATTACTCTAGTTTTTACCCTGTCCTGTTGTCTTTTAGTCTTTCAGTTTTTATCCTGTCCTGATGCCTTTTAGTCTTTTAGTTTTTATCCTGTCCTGTTGTATTTTAGTCTTTTAGTTTTTATCCTGTCCTGACGTCTTTTAGTCTTTTAGTCTTTTAGTTTTTATCCTGTCCTGATGTCTTTTAGTCTTTTAGTTTTTATCCTGTCCTGATGTCTTTTAGTCTTTTAGTTTTTATCCTGTCCTGATGTCTTTTAGCCTTTTAGTTTTTATCCTGTCCTGATGTCTTTTAGTCTTTTAGTTTTTATCCTGTCCTGATGTCTTTTAGTCTTTTAAGTTTTTATCCTGTCCTGTTGTCTTTTAGTCTTTTAGTTTTTATCCTGTCCTGTTGTCTTTTAGTCTTTTAGTTTTTAGCTCCAGTGTTCCCTCATGGGGGCCTCCTCACTGAGGGGTGTGTGTTCAGTCTGCCCATGGGGATGTGGTCTTGGAGACTCCCTGGGCCCGGGGGACTAGGCGGCTCTGCACCATGTGTGGTCCGCCCCGGTCTACCCGGGTCCTGGTGGTCTCTGTGACGGCGTCCTCTATGGCTGTGGGCTCTGCCACCTCTCAGTGTGGATGCTCTCACAGGTTGCTTTTTCCTCATCTGGATCCTCGGTGCCTTGCCATGTCTCTACACTGTCTATCAATATGTGCTGTGTGTGAGTCTGAGTGTGTGCTTGTGTGCTTGTGTGCTTGTGTGCGTGCGTGTCTATGTGCGTGTGTGTGTACATACAGATGTGTATGTGGGGATGGGAGGGGTGGGTTTTGTCATTTTTATTGTCTGTTTTTATCCTTATTTTTTGTAAAGCACTTTGTGTTACATTTCTATGTATGAAAAGCGCTATATAAATAAAGTTTGATTTGATTTGATTTGATTTGACACGTGGACCCTGTTGTAAGACGAAATATACACTCAGATCTCTGAGTCAAAGTCTCTAAATTGGCAACACTGCTCGCTGCGTGGGTCTGTTGTTACTCTAACTCCGTTGGTTAGCCGCTACTAAAGTAGCTGTATGGAAACAGAGGCGGAGGGGAACTAACTTGTGGGCGGAGCAAAACACTCAGCCACTTTGCAAATAGTACTCAGTGGAAACATGCCTTATGTTGTGTGTTATGTTGCCTCTGCACAGCTCTTCTCTGTGCTCTATTTTCAGGGCTGAATGTGACATTTGTCCTCACTGACATTTCCATGACCTGGACTGAGGCCCAGAGCTACTGCAGAGAACACCACACAGACCTGGCCAGTGTGAGAGACATGACAGAGAACCAGAAGGTCCAGGAGCTGGTTCCAGCAGGAGGATATGTCTGGATTGGCCTTTTCAGAGACTCCTGGAAGTGGTCCGATGGAAGTAACTCCTCCTTCAGACACTGGTTGCCAGGGCAACCTGATAACAGCAAGGGGACGGAGGCTTGTGCAGTAGCAGATTTCAGGTCCTCTGGAAGATGGGCGGACATCAACTGTAACAACAGGAGAGCATTCATCTGCTATGGTCCAGGTGAGTGGTAACCCCTGATTCAAGCAGGATTTATATTAGATTTAGGTTTATTTTAGCATCAAATGACAATAAATGTGAGCACTCCGGATGCTGATGTTAGCGTGCAGTGTGACCAACTGCAGATAATCAGTTTGTGTTGACTTAAATGTGAGAATATCAACAGATGGAGGAAGTAACTGCTGATAACTTACTGATAAGCCCCGCCCCCTGGTGGCGGCCTGCAGTATAGCTCTAAACTGACCACAGGCAGGACAAAACTAACTGATGACACTTTTACACCAACAGGATGCTGATTATTATCCAAGCAGAAATCTCTCAACTGATCATGTTTGATTTTCCGTTTAGAAGTCTCAAAAACAAGTTCAAAGCAAGTGATCAGACTGAGGCTGAAGAGCTCTGTGGATCCCAATGACCCTGCTGTGATGGAGGCAATGCTGAAGCAGGTAAATCTGCTTTTTATTCAAATTTTATTTATTTATTTAAAAACTGAGCAACAAATGACTGTTGGAAGCATCAAGGTCAAACTTTATTGACCCTCGGAGAGTGAATTCACAGTAAGGCAGTAAAAGAAACAGTCTGAGGAGGAAACAGATAAAGAGATATTTAAAATAAATAAACAGAGCAAAATCATTGACAAACTCTATGTTCTAAACATTACAATGCTTTGGACAGTAACATAACATGAGAAGTAAATAGTGCCACTCTGAAGGTTTTGTCCAGGTGGAATTGTGACTATTAATGAATCAACACACAGTAAAAACTTCTATCTGCAGGGAAAAACAGGGAAAATCACAAACTATCATGTGAGGGAAAAAAAGGCTGAAAAAGAGCTTCCAGAGGATGAAATGTAAAGAACAATGCAGAATGTAATCTCTCTGTGTGAGTAATAATGTTTGTCAGATCCAACAGAAACTGAAGGACCAGGGGCTGAATGACGACGTCAGACTGAGCTTTAGGAAGCAGTCAGATGGAAAAGTCTTCCACAAGGAGAAGAAGAAGACGGGGAGCAGAAAGGACGAGCTTTAATTTAGATTTGCTTTTAATCAGAGAAAAGTGTGTTTCTTTCCTCAGAGTCCTCGTGTGATGTGTGACAATAGAGTTGCAACAATTAGCAGATTAATTGACTCGTTGCAGCTGTTTTTATAATCTAATCACCATTTTAGTAATTTTAAAAGCTCGAATGTCAAATATCTGCTGGTTCCAGCTTCTCCAATTTAAAGATTTAATGTTTTAATTGGTCATATATGCTCATAAACTAATATTTACTTATATTTAGACATGTTGGTTTATTAAAACAAGACATCTGTTTAGGCTGTGGGAAATTATAACCGGCAATGTTTTATTATTTGTCACAGTTTATACGAAAGATAGTATAAATGAGATCTGATTGGAATCAACTCCAGTGAAAATACACCTTTAAACTTTAATGTTGTGTGGAATCAATCAAATTTACTTTCATGAGTAAAAAACACATTGCTTCATTTGAGTGTAATATATTGCATTAAAACATGCCAAACAGTTCTGGCTTTTCAAACATGAGTATTTAATGCTTTTCTTTGTCATATATGCTCATAAACTAATATTTACTTATATTTAAACATGTTGGTTTATTAAAACAAGACATTTGAATTCATGTTTGTGCTGTGGGGATTTATAACAGAAATTTTTCACTATTTTCTGAAAATTCATGTAAAAGATTAATAAGATTAGATGACACAGATTATTTATGATGAGATAAGTGTGAAGTGGTGTGGATGGTCTGTTTATCTGCTTCCTCATCATGGTTTTGGTTTGCATAGATTGGTTTAAATAACACCAGAGGGCGACGGTGAGAGCAGATTGATCATTTGGTGGCATGCAGGTAGAGAGAGAGAGAGAGAGAGAGAGAGGCAGAGTGGCTCTAATTAGTATCACCTGGCAGGTGAGCTTCCTTTTGTCCCTTTAGTCAGGGAGACAAGCCAGAGAGAAGCACTGCTCAATCCTTAGATGAGCACAGAGACGCCACTGCTGTCTACTTTGATTCATGTGATTATTTTGGGACAAACCTGTAGAGTTTAATTATTCCTCATGCTGTAGGTCATTTTGAGTTTGTGGGGTTTAAATGTTGACCATATTCATAAGGTAGTCTGAGTTGTGGATTAAGTTGTGAAATGACATTAGGGGCATTGTTTGTCTCACAGTTTACATTGATGATACATTTAAATGACAGATTTCAGGTGACTAGATATTGTAAAATGAAGTTTGTTTGCTAGAAATATTTTTATTAGATCTGGAGTAATTGGTAGAAATGATTCATTGTTGATATTTGATTTCAATGAGATTCTTCGTTTAAAAATTGGATTAAAAGTAATTTCATAGGTGGTTAAAATGCACAAATTAAATAAATTAAATGTATAAACCTGTTAAAAAGAGTATCAATAGTATAATTTAAACATTGTAGGTGCAATAAATATATTTAATAAGTAACTCGACAATCAGATATTTAGTTCCTCCAATTTAAAATGTTTTGGTTTACAAATTAAAGCATCACTGGGAACAATTCGGTTATGTATATTAAAATAATCTTTTTAATAGAAATGAGTTTATAATGAGATAAAATAATATTCAACAAAGTAATGTTGTGAAAATGTATGATGAAATAACATTATAATGTCTGCAATGAACTTAATACATTTCTTTAATTCACATATTGTTGGTTTATCTATATTTGTCACAGTTTACTTGTGTGATGATTTATTTGGTATTTTCTTTATCATTTAGATACACACTTTCCATAATACTGCTGATTTTAACAATAAATGGCCTCTGATCTATAATCTTTTATAAAGTTAATTGTAATAATAATAAAGCAGGAAAGATTTGTGTGGAGACGTTTTGCTTCCTGCTGCTTTATTTGAGTTCTTGCTCCTTTTTTCCTTTTTGTTGTTTTATAGATGCCTTTTGAATTGAATATGATTGAAAATTTGTAATTATATTTTATTATATTATTATTTGGCATTAAATATACATATATATATATATATATATATATATATATATATATACAGGGTTCAACAGGAGCTGACGTTTTCACCAAACAGATTCTCAAACAAAACCCGTTAATTTCTTTAGAACTGGGTGAGTACAGCTTTGAATAGTTTATATATTTGTTAATATATTTGAGAAGATGTTTTTTTGAAGGCCAGTCTCTCATTTATGCCTCATTTTAACTTGACGCTAACCGTTTGTTAGCTATGTTAGCTATGTTAGTCAAAGATACTGGATATAAGGAAGATGGCGCATTACAAGCTTCAACAATGCTGATGAAACGTGAACGTCAATATTTATTTATTCATGTTTTCCTTCACTAACATGAGATATTTACAGAACTAACAGTCACATTTAGCGTTACGAACATTAACGAGGAAACGGTTTGACACTTTTGACACAGCGTTACTTTGCGTAACGCTGGTCTCTGGAACAAAGTTAACTTTCTCCTGATTTGTCTTTTCAGAAAAATGTCAATAATGAGCTGGGTATTTCATTTTAATCAAGAAATTCACCCTTCCTCCATGCATATATTTTTCCCTGTGGCTCAGTTGGTAGAGTCGGTTGGCCCCCAACCGAAGGGTTGGTGGTTCGATCCCTGACCATCGCAGCCTACATGCCGAAGTATCCTTGAGCAAGATACTGAACCCCAAATTGCTCCCGATGCTGTGTTCATCGGTGTGTGAATGAATTCCCAATGGTGGCAGGTGGGACCGTTTAGGGTAGCCTCTGCCACCAGTATGAATGTGTGTGTGAAAGGGTGAATGAGCGCAGTCTGTAGTTACCTTGCTTACTCTCACATCCAGCAAAGTCAACTTGTTTCATCTTGATGATCCTGCAGTTTGTGTCTTGACCACCAGGTGGTGTCACCAAATACCAGAGAGACAACCAGAGACCGTTCATTGAGCCACATTCAGCCACTCAGCCACTGATCAGTGGTAAATTATCTACAGATATTTTGTACTAATAATACAAAATGATTGCAAAAATAATGTTTTCATGCATCAAGATATCCACAATAAACAGTCCAATAATATATTTTACATTACTCTGAAATTGACCATTCTGCAAAATGAATACTTTTATTTTTGGCAGTATATTTTGTGAAGACCTTCCAGGACGACGTAGGGGTGGAGATCAGCGAAGTACAGAGGGGCCAGGGCGTGGAGGGATTTGTAGTTGAGGAAGAGTTTGTAGTCGATACCATAGGTGGATACATGACTTGATTAGGAGCCAGTGAAGGTGGATGAGTGTGTAGGTGATGTAGCAGCAGAGTTCAGGACTGGAGCCGACAAGACCCCATTACAGTAGTCCAGGTCTCTGCCATGGAGTCAAGGAGTGAGGGCCGCAGTCTGCAGATGTTTCTGAGATGGAAGAAAGCAGATTTGGTGACAGATTTACTGTGCAATTAGAAGAAAAGAATGACAGAAGCATCTGTCCACTGTGAGGAGGAGATCTCGAACCTTCTGGAGCAGTAACTTGGGGGCCACAACCAACAGCTCTGTCTTATTGCTGTTTATTGTTAGAAAGTCTGATAAATAAATACTGTCTCCTTCACCTCAGCCATGCTGTGTGCATCATAGCTAAAACCATACATGGAAAAAGGCAAAAGATAACTACCAAAAAATGAAAATAAAATAAAGTCGTTCTGCTTTTTTTAAACTTTGAACATGGACTCTTGTCAGTCCACTCCAACATGTCCCCTAACCATCACATTTAGAATCTGACATTGGTCCTTCGAGCTGGATCGTGAAGCATGGATAAGAGCTTTGTGTCTCCAATGAGTCTCTACTACAGCCTGGGACCTTCACCAAATCAGTCAAACCCCCAACAAGATCTCACCTATAATGACCCATGTGAGCGTTTCAGGGCTCACGGTACACAGCTCTAAAATTATCACACACGTCATTATACATTATACATTCAGTTTGTGGTTGTAAAAAAAGGCTGCAGTTTCTTCGGATTTAGGATACAAAACCAGGGCAAAAAACTTCTTGTTTAGGCGTTCTAAAAGACCGTTTAAAAGGTAAAAAAATGTACATAAATGCTGGACGTGAAGTAGTTACCAGGGTGAGTTGAGCCACGGAAGTTACGCAAAATACATGACAAAAATCGTTTACTTTACTTTACTTTACTTTACTACATGGGACACAAACAACGTTTTCCTGGTGAAAGTCCTCCGTTTGTTGCACTTATCCACCTTCCCTCCCTTCCTGAGTGCAGGGGATCCAGACTGTGACCAAATGCTTGCATTTTGCGACCAGTTTTTAAGATAGTGCGAGTAATTTTTTACAACTAGAGGCACTAGCAGGACCAGGAAATTTTCCATATGATATTTCCATATTATTACTATATTATGTCTTCTATAATTTTTCTTATCTCTATCATCTGCATTCGTCCCCTTACCTCTCTCTCTGTCCATCATGCTGTCTTTGGGTCTTTTTAAGTTCTTCTTTGACGATGGCGAAAATAACAATTTATGATTTTTTTCAATAACAACAAAAAAAAGCACATTGCCCCTACTCACAGCCTTTCGCCGACAAGAAGCAACAGTTCAGTCTGCAGATGAGGCAGAAATCAATAGCAAAATTTAATTCTGCATATTTTACTGCTAAGGAAGAACTTCCTTTCTCACTTAAGGGGCATATTGAACGTACGGATGTAAATGTAATTTCTTTCATTTTTTATTTATTTGTGTCCTTAAAATAAAATAAAATATTTGTAATTTTCTTAAAGTAGTTATTTATTTTTACCAAAGCATTTATTAGTAGGCCTTATATAGTTAAAATGGGGTAAATGTGAATAAGTGAGTTGCAGGACGATTTAAGATGTGCCCCTAAATTTTCTGCTGGTGCCCCTAAAAATTTCAAGTTGGGAGCAGCAGTGCTCCTGGTAAAATTAGTTAGTTTAGTTAGTCAGGAGCCCTGGAGTGTGACGTCACCGTTTAATCTAATCTCCGTCAATCATTACTACTATCTCGCTCTAAATGGTTAGAAGAAGGGGAACAAAACACTCACTACTTTTTTAATCTTGAAAAACATCACGCCACCAACAATAGCATTTGTAAGTTAAATATTAATGGAGCTGTTACTGAAGACCATCATAAAATAGCAGACTTTTGTTCTAATTTTTATAAAGACTTGTATAGTTCTAAATTTTCCCAAACGGCAGCTGATCATTTTTTTAATTCCCTGTCGGGTAAAATAATAAATGAAGCAGATAAAGAATCCTGTGACAGGCCTATATCTCCTCAGGAAGTACAGCAAGCCATAAATCATCTCAAAAACAATAAATCACCAGGGTCTGATGGACTAACAGCTGAATTTTATAAATCTTTTAGTGATGAACTGACTCCCTTTTTGCATAAAGTTTTTACTGAATGTATAAGTAACAAATGTCTCCCCACCACTTTGACCCAAGGAATTACTGTTTTAATTCCCAAACCGAAAAAGGACAATCTACTTTTAGACAACTGGCGACCGATTTGCCTACTAAATAACGATTACAAAATATTAGCTCACTTATTGGCAAAAAGATTAAGATTAGTTCTAGACTCTATTATAGAGGAAACACAATCAGGCTTTATGAACAAGAGGCATATTGCAAATAATGTCAGGCTAGTCCTGGACATTTTGGATTATCTAGAAATGGTGGATGATGATGGGTTCATTTTGTTTCTGGACTTCTACAAAGCCTTTGATACAGTCGAACATCCGTTCATTTTACAATCCCTTAAGAAATTTGGCTTTGGCAACTATTTTTTCTCTGCTATCAAAAGTCTATATCACAGAAGTAATAGCTCAATTAAGCTAATGGGTGGCATGTCTCCAAGATTTAATGTCTCGAGAGGCATCAGACAAGGGTGCCCTGCTTCACCGTACCTGTTCTTACTTGTGGCTCAGCTTTTGGCTGATCACATCAAATCAAGCAAGGTCAATGGCATCAATATTGTAGGCAGAGAACTTACCATTACCCAACTGGCAGATGACACCACTCTCTTTCTTAGGGATGAAAATCAAGACTCTGTTGCAATAAATACCATATCTGAGTTCTCTAAGGCCTCTGGCTTAAGTCTGAACGTCAATAAATGTGAAATTATTTCCATTAAGGGCTGTTCTAAATCATCCATCTATGGAATCCCAATCAAAGATGAACTTGTCTATTTGGGTATCACAATCACCAAGGACCAAAAAAAAAGAACTTCTATGAATTTTAATCCGATCATACAAAGAACTAAAATAAAATTGAACCAGTGGCTTTTACGGGATCTCTCTCTTAGAGGTAGGATACTACTCACTAAGGCAGAAGGAATATCACGATTAATATATGCATCTTTATCCCTGGATTTAGATAATAAAGTCATTAATCAGATTGACAAATTGCTTCTCAACTTCGTATGGAGAAATAGAACACATCATCTAAAGAAATCAGTTTTATTAAATGAATATGAAAATGGTGGGCTTAATTATTTAGATTTTCGCATGTTAAACAACACTTTTAAGATAAACTGGCTGAAACAATTTTTTAAGAACCCTAATACTATATGGAATGTTATCCCTGTCCATATTCTGTCTAAATTGGGCGGATTAAACTTCTTTTTAAGCTGTAACTATAACATTGATAAAATACCGTTAAAAATGTCATCCTTTCACCGGCAGGCCTTCCTCTCATGGTCCCTTATTTTCAAACATATTTTTTCTCCTCATAACTATTTTATATGGAACAACAAGGACATTCTATTTAAACACAAATCCCTCTTTATAGATTATTGGTATAATAATAACATAATATATGTAGATCAATTATTCAACAGGGATGGTCTTCTCTACTCTTATAATGAATTTTTATCTGAATATAATATCCCTGTTTCTCCTGTAGATTTTGCCAAAGTTTTTGGAGCGATCCCATCTGGTGTTTGCATGTTGTTTAGATCTCAACCAAGAGTGGAAACCCAACATTTGTCCCTGCTGTCCCTGTCAGACACCCCAGTGGGTAAAGCTTGTTTAACTGGTATTCATGGGAATAACAAATTAATCAGAAACCTGTTTAAAAGGGATGTCACTACAGCTCCATATGTGCTCTCATATTGGAATAAATACATAGAACACAATAATTGGAAAAAGATCTGGCTATTACCCAACCGTTATTTGATAACCAATAAAGTGAGAGAAATTTCTTTTAAAATAATTCATAAATTTTATCCTTCAAATCAACACATTGTTAGTAGATTCAAAATAGACATTGATGTGAAATGCACTTTCTGTTCTGAAAATATTGAAACTGTCACTCATTTATTTTGGTACTGCCCCTTTGTCCAAGGTCTTTGGATTGAGATTTGTAACTTTATTGCAAGTTATGTTTATAAAGATTTTAAGTTGTTTTGGAGAGATGTACTATTTGGGCTCTTCGACAAAAATAAAGAAAAACTCAACGAAATATTTATTATAAACCTGATCATACTGATGGCGAAATTTCATATTCATAAATGCAAATTTGCTAGAAGAAAACCATCTTTTGTTGCCTTTCACCATGAGCTCAGGCAGTACATCGCCTCTATTAAATTGTCCAATAACCAAAAAGCTATCAAAACAGTTGTTATTTGTGAACTATTAAATATATTATTGTAAGCCCTTCCCCCCGGCGTAGATTATACATGTGAAATTATTTTGTAATGAATTGTATATTTTTGATGTTTGTGAAACAAAGTTATAATAAAAATAAAAAAATTTTTAAAAAAATCATTACTACTTCGTCGGCAAGATGGCGGCTGAGGGAAGTCTGAAACATAAATATAGGTTGTATTTTGCTGCATGTACAAACGCCCTGTATTGTTGTTTTTGAGGGGAGACCAGTCTCCAAACCCCAGTATAAGGAGCAGCACTAGGCGAAGGAGACCTCCCGCCCACCTGAAAGACTATGTATACCATGAAGCACCATGAACCAGGACTACCACCTCAACCCACACAGGAGAGGGAGGCTTCAGTCGGTTCTTCATCGGTTCGCACACAGAGACGCAACATCCAGAGAGGTGCTGCACAATCAGCAGGTTTGAACAAACACCTAGACCGAGAGAACTGAATGAGCTCCACAAACACAGATTACGGCACAGCTATCACCATAGCAATGGGCTGTTTTTGTTGAGAAGTGTTATTATTAAATCCTTACTGGTGATCCAACTGTTACTGGGAAAAATACCAAGACACAAAAACATAAAAACCGGAACAACACAGTCAGAGACCGTCACAAAGATGACTCAGCATCAGTGGGGGACTGAAACATGTTCAGAAGCCAGTAACAGTGGCCTAGTTGGCAGGAGAGTAAAACTGAGAATGTGGTCAACACCACATGGTTGAGCGTGTGTGTGTTAGCAAATTTGTTGAGTGAAAGAGAAGAGAGAGGTGTAGAGGAGGATGAGGGGGCGGGACAGAAGAGGAGAGGGAGAGAAGTGGAGGAGTTAGAGGAAGGTGTGGGAGGATGGACAGGTGTGATGGAGGAGACAATGGCAAAGAAGAAATGTTATATAATACCAAGAACAGGATGAGAAAGAGGAGAAGAGGGTCAGCCCACGAGGAACTGCATCCATATTTGATCCAACACGATTTCCAAAGCAGCTTTTCACTGTTTGTGTGTAATTTCTGTAGAAACATGAAGAGCATTTGAACCTCAACAAGCTGTTTCAGGGCGTTTATATTGATCTTTCTGCATTCTCCTCTCTGTGTCCTTGTATTTCACTGCAATATATAAAATCTCTATAAATCTATAAGTCCTGCAGCTCTATGAAATCAGCACAGTAAGAACAACTCAAACATGTCTTAGTGCAGAATAACAGTTAGAATGACAGAAACCAGAACAGAAGATGTAAAAGTTGAATTTCTCTGAGAATTTTTTTTTAATTGGACTAAAATGGAATATATACATAAACACTTTTCCAAGTCCCAACAAATGTTGAAAAATATTTTAAAACAATCTTCTCTCACATATTGTACATGCTGAAGTATAGTCATGTTTCCAGCCTCTCCTGTCCTCTCCTCTCTGCTCTGTGTAAACAGCCTCTCCTGTCCTCTCCTCTCTGTTCTGTGTAAACAGCATTTCCTGTCCTTTCCTCTCTGCTCTGTGTAAACAACCTTTCCTGTCCTCTCCTCTCTGCTCTGTGTAAACAGCCTCTCCTGTCCTCTCCTCTCTGCTCTGTGTAAACAGCCTCTCCTGTCCTCTCCTCTCTGCTCTGTGTAAACAGCCTCTCCTGTCCTCTCCTCTCTGCTCTGTGTAAACAGATTTTCAGTGAATATTTGTCACGTGACAGTCGGTCTCAGCAGAATAAATCATGTCTTCACAGTGTCTCTGAGGAGCAGAATTTAATATTTTTAACAGGATCTGGTTAGTGCAAAGGCTTTATTTTAAATGACACATGTAGAATAAAGAGATTCTGACACAAATATCAACAATAATAATCTAATAATAACAAGCATATTTCATCACTTATTTGTACTTTCCCGGATAACAGCTTGGATTCGGGTACATCCTGAGTATCCACCTTCCTTCACAAACCAAATTCTGTATTGGTTGAACTCCTTAGGTGTGGAACTGGGAACGATGAATTTCCCTAAAGAATCAGTTGGGTGCATCAAGGACACGGTGTGCTATGGATGAAAAAGTTAATTCTGAATCCACATTTGGAACAGTGAGACACAAGAGCAGAATGAAAGAGAATCATTTGCACAGGCTCAACAGTTTCAAGTTTCCTGTTCCATGAAGGCGGTGCTCACTGCTCATATATTTATGGCCACTTCCTTCTTGAAAGCAAAACTAGACAGAGAGACAGACACATCAACCGCCTGCGGCTTGGTAAAAGTATTTTAGGTTCAGCATTGACACAGTGCAGAGAAACAGGTTGATCTTAACAATAATTTGGGGTTCAGAGGGAAGGACATTTATTTTTTGTAGTGGATACATTCAGTTAAAGATGTTTCAGGTAAAGTGAAGTCCAGGTGAGATACAGTCAAGCATTTGTTTAGTTCCTTTGTGTCATAAATCTTGTTTCCTGACATGAAGTTTGGACTTTGAGCCTTTGGCACATGATGTTGTGCCGCAGAGGAGCGTGATGAACGAGCACCTGCTGAAAATACTGATTGTTGGAGATGGAAATGTTGGGAAGTCGTCCTTCGTGCACCGCTTTGTCAGCGGGCAGTTCAACAAGACGTACAAGAGCACAGTGGGAGGTGGGACGCTTCACTTTATCCTGCTGCTGTAGGAAAACATGTATGGACAGGCTGTGATCTTTGGAGAGAGAGAGAGAGAGAGAAAGAGAGAGAGAGAGAGAGAGAGAGAGAGAGAGAGAGAGAGAGAGAGAGAGTGTGTGTGTGTGTGTGTGTGTGTGGTGCACTGTAAAAAACAAAAACACAGGTTTTTATTTGTTTTTGTTCTGACGTTAAGTGCAAATGCCATAAAAACAATTACTTTTATTACAAATATTGAACTTAAAAAAAAAAAGTTTTATTCAAGCGCTTAATTGTCTCAAATGTAAAATTACAGTGAATTCTATGTTAAAACATTTAAATAATTAAAAATACACTTGCAAAATTTAGGCAACTTTATCTTTTCTTACATTAAAACTTTAAATTTAATTTTAAAAAAAGTAAAAAGTCTTGCAGCAAAAGTTACAAAACTGTCTAGTTCAAGTTCTACACACACACACACACACACACACACACACACACACACACATATATATATAAAAACGATGTTCACAGGATATTATCCTGTTTCAAAAGGAATTATCTGTAAAATAACTTAAGTTTTTCTGTTATTTAACTGTGTTTTTTTTAGGTTTTTTTTACATTGTGTGTGTGTTTCTCAAACAGGAGAGACCTGGCTGTTTTTATACGCTTTATACACCTAGAACTAAGATTAGCATTGAAGCCTCATCAGTGTGACGTTTGGATCAAAAACAACCTTTTGAAAAATTATATACATAAACGGAGGAAAGTAAACAATTCAACATGTCTGTTTTGAGTGAAATCCTCTCATTCAGTGAAAGATTTGGGGTTTCGGAGTGATGAATTTCATCACATATTTTTTTGTAGCCTGGTTTACGCCAGACTAATCACAAATGAGATTAGTCTGGAAACCAGCTATTAATTTCTCCGTAGAGGAGGCGTGGTTTACGATCCTCCAGGGCTGCTACAAATGTCTATCAAAAGCGTCTGTAGGTAGCTCTTAGCCAATTGTATCAGTTATTACCAGATAACGTATGTAGAGCGACAGAAATTGATGTTGACCTAGCCAGACTAGCCCATCTCTACTTTGGGACTAAAATACTGATTCCTGTTTTGCCATGTTTTTCTGCAGCATGTTGTGGCTCTGACTGCTCACAGTCTACCGGCAGTGTTGGTGTGTGTGTGTGTGTGTGTGTGTGTGTGTGTCTGTGAGAGAGTGTTGCTTGCTGCTTTGCTTCTCCAGTTCTCACTTTCTGCAAGATTATTTATTTTTACACCTTATTTCCCCCTCATGTCATTCAACCACACACATCGACTGATTTTATGGGCAATAGACGAGCTGCTGCGGGTCTCTCGGCGGCTCCGCTGTCCCCCAGCTAGCGAGATCACCGGCGTTACAGCAGCGAGTTTCGCGTCTGCTGCAGCCATGTTGGATCCGTAAGAAAACTACAAAACTACAAGCTTCCATCTGTCGAGTAGTACGCGTCATCGCCTTGCCATCCCTCCCTGTTCTGTGATTGGATCCCTAAAACAGGGCTAGCAAACGGCTGTAGTTGCCAGACCCTTTCGCAGTTCGAAATAAAATCGAGCGCAAGGCAGTATGGGTATACCCAGGCTAATTTTCTTGAGGAATCTACATAGAAATCTATTTGTTTCCTCACTTCTGTTTCACTTCTCTCACTTCTCACTAATTTTCACTTCACTTCCCAGTTTTCTCTATCTCCAATGTGCATTTTCTTTGTTTCTCTCTAGTGGATTTTTCCGTCAAGCTACTGCACTGGTCGGAGAGAGAAAAAGTCAGACTGCAGCTGTGGGACATCGCAGGTACAAAACACTGGAATGAAGAAGAAACGTTTAAACCTTTTCTGTCAAGCTCAATATATATATATATATATATATATATATATATATATACAGAGAGGAGAATGTGAACCTCTTTGTTGGAGTTCAGAGGGTTAAACTTTGCATCCTCCTGCAGGTCAGGAGCGTTTCATCTCGATGACCAGGATCTATTATAAAGGTGCACTCGGCTGTGTGGTGATGTTCGACGTCACCAGCTCCAACAGCTTCCTCAGCTGTCGCCACTGGAAGCGGGACCTGGACAACAAGGCCACTCTGCCCAACGGAAACTCCATCCCCTGCATCCTGCTGGCCAACAAGGTGACTCAGTGTAAATACATGAGCCATGTACAGGAACATTTACACCATCGTTACATCATTAACATGGATTATATGCTCATTATATTCTCACTCTCACCTTTCAACTATAAGACTTTTCATTTAATAATACGCAACTTTTTGTTATTCTTATCTAGAGAAACATATTGTTTTCTTTGCAGGAAAAGAGTTAAAGTAGAATGCAGCAAAATATACAGTCATGGAAAAAAATATTAGTCCACCCTTGTTTTCTTCAATTACTTGTTCATTTTAATGTCTGGTACAACTAAAGGTACATTTGTTTGGACAAATATAATGATAACAACAAAAATAGCTGATAAGAGTTTAATTTAAGAGCTGATGTCTAGACATTTTTCATGACTTCCATGTCTCTCTGCCTGTCGGTTTCTCTCTTTCTCTGTCTGTGTCTGTGTGTCTCTGTAGTGTGACCTGTCTCAGCGGGTTGTGTCCTCAGACAGCATCGACAGGTTCAGTAAGGCCAACGGCTTCGCAGCGTGGATGGAGGTTTCAGTCAAAGACAACAAGAACGTCGGAGAAGCCATGAGGTGAGGAAACAGTTCAGAGGATGCAGTGTGACTAAAGAGTTCATCATCAGGAGGTAGACTGGAGCATGCATATGTGTTAGATCTAGGTGTAACCAACCTGTGCAGCCAACATGCAACACTGTTAACCCTGGGAATCCCACAACATATGTTCTCTTTCAGTAATAGCAAGAAATCCACCATTTATTATCGAGAGAAACTAAAAACAGGCATTGTTGTCAGGATTTCAACTTTCAGACAGCCTTTTAACAGATTATAGGTTATGAAAGTTTCTGTTAGAAATAGTGACCAAACGAAGCTTAAAATGTTGATATTTATGTCAGAATCTCTTTATTACATTACATTAAATTCTGCTCCTCAGAGACACTGTGAAGACATGATTGATTCTGCTGAGACCAACGATCACGTGACAAATATTCACTGAAAATCTGTTTACACAGAGGAGAGAGGAGAGGACAAGAGAGGCTGTTTACACAGAGCCGAGAGGAGAGGACAGGAGAGGCTGGAAACATGGCAATACTTCAATATGTAAAATTTGTGGAGAAAACTGGTTTTAGTCAATTCAGGACACTTAGAAAAATGTTTATATATAAATTATTTTTTATTCCAATTTTAAATTGTTTTTTCTTTTATGATTTCTAAGATTAAGATTCCCATATTGATTGTCCCACAAAATTCAACCCATCCTTTTTACACACCAGTGAACACACCATGCTGAGGAGCAGTGTGTGTGACCAACTGCCCCATTATAACTGCCTTATTATGCACAATGACATGTTTGAGTTCACCAGTGAGACTCTCCTGTAACACAGGTTTGCTACGGTGTTTAATCAGGACCTCTGAACACTTACCGCTTCCTGTATTTGTCAGATTTCCTCTTTTTGAGAAAATGCCACCACACCGGTTTGTCTAAAGTCTTGACAGATCACAGATAAGTGTAAGAGGAAAAAGAGACAATAGCCTGGCGGGTCGTCGTCACTAAAACATGTCATCCAGGATGCACTCAGAGATTTCTTACTGAGTGGAACATTAGACGTTGAAGGTTGGCAACAAAATTGGCTTGAAATGAGGAATTGGTTTGAAGGCGACTCTTTAGTTTCATCTGGAGTGATCTGCAGCAGCATGGAGGCAGAAAACAAGTGAAGGACACAGACTGCTCTGCTTCTGTTCCCACTGAGAGAAACGATAGTGCTGCAGAAAAAAACTGTAAAAAAGGTAAAAGTCTGGCAGCACAAGTTGCCGAATAACAGTAAACAACCATAAGTTATTTGAAGATAAGATCTGACTTTATTCATCCTACAGTGGGGAATTTAGTCACCACAGCAGCTCCAGATACAGACACATAGATATAGAAAACAGAATAAAGAATATAAAAAATAAGTCATACATACATTCTATTCACATTCTATATATACCTTTTTGCTATTTGGCTATTTGCTATTACTTTCTGAACACATCTGTATTTAAGACATATAAATACATTTTTAATTGAATATGAAAACTTTTAATGTGAGAAAAAAAATTTGAAAAAAATTTAATGTGAGAATTGTGTAAAAAAAATCTGTGAGATGATTTCTAAAATAAAGATATTTACTGTATATTATCCATATTTTTTAAGAAATTATCTGTAAAATAATGTACTATTATTAATGTTATTTTCTGATTTAAAAAATAACTTTTTTACATTCAGCAATATGATTATTAACATAAAATTCACTGTAATTAGGGCCTCGGGGCAATCGCACCGAGCACTGGTCCCATACAGCAATAGCTGTAGGGACCAGTGCTTTGGATAAATTCGGAGATTATAATGGGTGTGTATTGCACGGAATGTTCGTGTCACAGTGTGTGACATCATTGCCAGAGTGTAGAGGGAGAGAAAAAACTGTCAAAAAATAAATTTGAAAACTGCGCTCCAGGCCGCAAATTCCACTCTACAGAAATAATTTATACATAGAAACGTAGGAAAATTTGTCTCCTCATTCACAATCCTCTGGTAAAGCTGTCAGAGTTATGGTTTGGGCGTAGGACGCCCAGATGCACCACCAACACCACCAACAGCCTCATTGGCTCCCATATTAAAAACGCAGGAAGATTTCGGCAAAAGGGATATGTAACAGTTTTTTTAGATCGCTCTAACAAAGCTATTTTTTCATTTTTCTGAAAAAAAAACATATGTAGACGTTCAGGAAGAACTCAGGACCCTCAAAGTGAAGTCGGATCAATGATAGGTATTATGGTTTTGCCAAAAATGCTTTCTCTTCGAGGCCAGAAATTCCAGTCCACCTCTGGACCTCTGTCCACCTCTGGCTGCTGTCACTGGAACAGATGCCAGTTAATTCTGTTGATTGCTTTGATCTGATTGCCTTTGATCTTTGATGTGATTACAGTTACAGATACACACACACACACACATGCACGTAAGCACTCACACTCCTCACACATGCATACACATGCTTCAAACACACACACACACACACACACGCACACATTTTAAGGTTAAAGGGCATAGTTTGAAATCTCTGAAGAGTCTCATCATAATGTACACACACCGGCAGTAGCCCCCGTGGCCCTTTCAGAATTTCCCCAGAGGAAATTTTCTAGTTTAACATCCAACACCATTAGGCAACTGAATAATAAAATTAGAATTTCAACTTCCTTTTCATGATAAATATTTGTAATAACAGGAATTTTTATGGCATTTTCACTTAATGTAGAAAAACAAGAAAAAGTCTAATTAATACAGTTCATTTCTGTAAAATAACATCATTCTTTAATCTTTATTTTATGCCTTTGTTGATCCGAAAGATATAAATTGTATAAATTGATCATGTAATTCACACAGAAAGCAAAGATTAAGAAAGTCTGAAAAAATTAACATAATTCTTGACAGTAAACATGTGATTCTTATCCTTTTCTATCCTCTTTATTGTCCCTTAAAATACAGTTTATTCCTGGAAAATAATATATTATAATATATATATATATTATTGTTATTATTATTATTATTACTAGACCATTGTTTTTTCAGTTTCTTGTTCATTTTTATGCCTGGTACAACTAAAGGTACATTTGTTTGGACAAATGTTAACAACAAAAACAGCTGATCAGAGTTTAATTGTAGAGCTGATATCTAGACATTTTCCATGGTTTTCTTTAAAATAAGCAAAATCATTTTCATGATTTTTATGACAAGAAAATGACGAAAACAAGGGTTTAATATTTTTTCCATGACTGTATATTTATTTATTTTTACAGTGTGTAGTAAGAGTGTAGCTTTTCTGCGTTAAAGTGTCTCCATCTGCTGTGTTTCAGGAGGCTGGTGAAGGAGATCCTGACGGTTCAGTCTAGTCTGGACGAGCCTGAAACAGAACCTCAGGACTGCGTCTACCCAGATCTGGACTCTCAGTGTGAGCGAGGGTCCGGCTGCTGCTGAAAGACAGAGCCGGGACCCGCTCACTGGTTCAGGTCCTCGCCTCTGAAAAAGGCACTTAACCCTCAAACTTAGTGAGCATCTGCTGAGGGGAGAGAGCAGGAGAAGAACCAGGAGGCTGCTAGAGGCGTCCTGCTGCTGGCTGAAGGAGGTGTGGATTGGCTGTGTCACCCAAGTGTTTCTAATTCTATGCAGCGTGTGGTTACGACATACGTGGGAGAGAAACAGCACCAGTTTTACTGCACAGAGCATATGTTAGAGTTTCTCAGCTTTTTTAATTGATGATCCATTAAAGGACCGTCGTAAAGTTTAAACTCTAACGATAATGTCTGTTTTTACAGTTTCTTAAGATGGTTAAGATCTAAGACTTTTTCTATGCACACAAATCTGTTCAGATCTGTTAGTGAGCACTTCTCCTTCACTGAGGTGATCCTTCCACCTGACAGATGTGACACAAGATGCTGACGTGGGAGAGAAACAGCGCCAGTTTTACTGCACAGAGCATATGTTAGAGTTTCTCAGCTTTTTTTTTCTAATCTGGGATTCATTTGAGGACAAAAGTTTTTACAGAAAGTAAACAACCTCTCCTGTCATCTCCTCTGCTCTGTGTAAACAGCCTCTCCTGTCCTCTCCTCTCTGCTCTTTGTAAACAGCCCTTTCCTGTCCTTTCCTCTCTGCTCTGTGTAAACAGCCTCTCCTGTCCTATCCTCTCTTCTCTGTGTAAACAGCCTCTCCTGTCCTCTCCTCTCTGCTCTGTGTAAACAGATTTTCAGTGAATATTTGTCACATGACCGTTGGTCTCAGCAGAATCAATCATGTCTTCACAGTGTCTCTGAGGAGCAGAATTTAATGTTTCTAACAGGATCTGGTTAGTGCAAACGCTTTATTTTAAGTGACACATTTAGAATAAAGAGATTCTGACACAAATATCAACATTTTAACACAAGTTTTGGTCACTTTTTATCACTGACACTGTCATAATTGATGATCCATTAAAGGACAGTCGGAAAGTTTAAACTCTAACGATAATGTCTGTTTTTACAGTTTCTTAAGATGGTTAAGATCTAAGACTTTTTCTATGCACACAAATCTGTTCAGATCTGTTAGTGAGCACTTCTGATTCACTGAGGTGATCCTTCCACCTGACAGGTGTGACACAAGATGCTGATTAGGCAGCAGGATTATTGCTCAGGTGTGTCTGAGGCTGCTCACAGGTTGTCAGGGATGGTTCAGTTGTCAGGCTAAGAGCTGCTGCTGCAAACTGAACGTCCAAAGTCGCTTCAGAGAATTTGGAAGTTCATGTAACCGGCTTCACAACCACAGAGCAGATGTAACCTCGCCACATCCACCTTCACCTGCAGGATAATAATAATAACACATTTTAGAGTGGCCTTCGACTACAATTTTTTTTTTTTTTTTTTTTTACAGTGCAGCAGGAAAATTTCATCAGCAACATGAAGCAAGAGTGCTGTAACTTTAAAACCTTTTACCTCGTACATGCATGTGATGATGAGCAGGAGGAGGAGTCACTAAAATGTTTTTACATTTTGAGTCTTAGATACTGAGGAAACCATGATGAACAGTGTAAAAACATTATTTATGAAGCTGAGTCGACCTGAGTCTGGATCTGAAGCTCCTTCACTTCACCCTAAAAATACCCCAACGAGAGCTGAAGAGTCCCTCTGAAGAGTCCTGTACCTGCTGACACACTGAGACACCAAATTATACAAACGGAGGAACCCTGACGAGAGGCTCGATGACGCTCTGAGCACTGATCATCTCTTCTGTCCAACATGGTGAAGTTTGTCCAAGCCTGCAGATGATGTGAGGACGGCTGAGTCACAGCCGAGCTCCTGTTCTCCTCCGACTCGCTGGTAAGAATAGAAACGTCCACACAGAGAGAGGAGGACGGAAACGGGCCAAAACTGCCTCTGAATCACTGAGATGTGAGTTTGAATCGATGAACTGGAACCATTGCATTTAAAAACTGAATCTGAACAACATAATTTGTTAGCTAAACCTCTTTTTGATCAACACAAACCTAGTTCTAGTGCTGGCTCTGGTTCTGGTTTCCAGTGAGTACAACTGGCAGACCTTCTCAGAACCTGTTTGCTCTCCCACAGAGAGCCACGTCATTACATCCCTGTATATGAGGCGAGTATAAGGTGGTGGATAGGTCAGACAAACCCAACTTTCACCAAGGAGAGAAGACGTAAAAAGAAAGATGTAAAATGACCATAAAAAGACATAATCATGACCAAAAAGAGGCAAAATTACCATTAAAAAATGTAAAATTAACAAAATAAGATGTAAAAATTACCAAAAAGAGGCAAAATACCATTAAAGACATAAAATGACCACAAAAAGACATAAAAATTACCAAAAAGAGACAACATTACAATTGAAAAGATGTAAAATGACCAAAAAAGACTAAAATTACAAAATAAAGTCATAAAACTCCAACTAAAGAGCAGCAGAGCAGTGTTGGTGTCCATGTTTTACCAAAGTGCAGCATGTGATTCAAACATCTCTAAACTTCCTGCATCAGGTTTTTACTGAACTAAGTCACTTCCAGTAGTCACGTCTTCCTCCTAACTACTTGGGCAGTCTGTGGCCTAGAGGTAAGGCTGGTCAGGCCTAACCCCCCTGCACAGCTCCCCAGGCGCAGTAATGTGCTCCTTGCATGGTGTGTTCACTTGTGTGTAAAAAAAAAAGGATGGGTTAAATGCAGAGGTTGAATTTCCCCATTGTGGGATTAATAAAAGTAATTAATTAAAATACTTCACTTCCAGCATTTACATCATTTATGTAAATGCAGTTTTTTAAACTGTCTTTAGAACCACGAACTGTTTGGCCCTAACCTTAGAGGAGTACTGACGGAGCACAAATCCAACCAAACCAAAGCTTTTTGTTTGTTTTGCCGCTACAGGCCCCGGGGCCCCGAACACTGGCCTGAAGCCTCAGGGTGTCCCAGGAAGAGATGGAGGTCTGGAATACTCAGCATGCGGACGATAAATGAATGAATGAATGTATTTATTAATTAGGAGCTTCAATTCATATTCAGTGTAGTGAGACGAACATCCGGTCGACTCTTCTGGTTGAACACACAATGACGGCACACAAGACCTGGATCCTTTCCAACCGTGTGCACTTCTAGGTCACTGTCAATTAAAACAGCTTTGGTGTTTTGTTTCTGAGTGTTTGAGTCTCTGCAGCTCAGATTGGTTCTACGAAGCGACCTTGGCTGCACATCACAAACAGGCTGAGAGCTTTTAAACAGACCACTTCTAGTGTTGTTAGCTGTGTGGAGGACACCGAGAATAGCTTTAAAAGAAAACTTTGAAATGGGAGAAAAATGCTGCAGCTTCTCATGATTTGCATCTCTCTCAAACAAAAAACAAAAGCTCAGAATTTGAATTTGTTACAGAAGACAGCTGTTGACTCACGCTGATGTAAAGCTGCATGCTGATTACATATGTGTGAGCTTTTGACGTCTCAGAGGCACATGCACCTCCATGTGCCTTCATCTGAAACAAACACACACACACCAGCACTGGATGCACACACACACACACACACACATACACGCCTCTCCTTGCAGCATGGGGACACCATGTGCTCCGGGCCAATGGAGGAGGTGAACTGGCAACGGCACTGAGCACACTCCGCACCTCATTTCACACGTTGGCTTTGATAAGTGTACCGATACCTTCCCTCTGCTCCATCTGTCTGTCTGTCTGTCTCTCTCTCTCTCTCTCTCTTCATCCTCACTGCCTCTCTCTGCTGCTCGGAGGATCTCTGTCTGCAGCCCCAGAGATCAGTGGGTCTCTGTGCATCTCCTCAGAGCTGTTCTGGCGTCTTTGTGGTCATTCTGTGTCTCTAGTTGTCACTTTGTATGTGGTTCGATCTGTTAAAAGTCACTTTCTTCTCTTGTTTTGCTGATTTTTGTAGTAGTTCTGCCTCTATTTGTAGTTTTGTGTCCTCTGAGGTCATTTTGTTTCTCTTTGTGATCAGTTTAAGTGTCTTTTTGTGGTTAATTTGCTCTTTTTCTTCTTCTTCTTTTTTTACAGTTACTGTGAGTCTCTTTTGGTCTTTTAGCAGCTTTTTGCATCATATTTGTAAAAGTTTTGTGTCTTTTGTGGTCATCTTATATTTGTTACATTAGCTGTAGGCCAGAGACGACAGTTACAAATTACAGTCGGAATTTGAACATTAAGTGGATCACCTTGTTCTCATTTAAAACGTGTCCAAAAATAAAGCGTTTGCACTAACCAGATCCTGTAAAAAAACATTAAATTCTGCTCCTCAGATACTCTGTGAAGACATGATTGATTCTACTGAGATCAATGGTCACATGAAAAATTTTCACTGAAAATCTGTTAACACAGAGCAGAGGGGAGAGGACAGGAGAGGCTGTTTACACAGAGCAGAGAGGAGAGGACAAGAGAGGCTGTTTACACAGAGCCGAGATGAGAAGACAGGAGAGGCTGTTTACACAGAGCAGAGAGGAGAGGACAGGAGAGGCTGTTTACACAGAGCAGAGGAGAGGACAGGAGAGGCTGTTTACACAGAGCAGAGCGGAGAGGACAGGAGAGGCTGTTTACACAGAGCAGAGAGAGGACAGGAGAGGCTGGACACATGACAATACTTCACTATGTACAATGTGTGGAGACAACTGGTTTTGGTGATATTACATTTTTGGGGTAATTTTGTGTCTTATATGTATTTTTTTTTCTGTCTTTTTCTAACTGTGTTATTCTGCACTAAGACATGTTTGGGTTGTTCTGATTGTGCTGATGCCATAGATCTGCAGGACTTACAGATTTATAGAGATTTTACATATTGTAGTGAAAGACAGAAAGGAGAATGTAAAAAGAGTGAAAAACGCTCTGAAACAGCTCGTTGTGTTCAGATTTGTGCAAACTCGTCACCATCATTCAGGGAAACCCTCTTTCTTTGCTTTTTGTTTTTACTGAAACCATGTTATCGCTGCTCCTCTTGCTGCCGTCTGTTGGTGTGAATGGACTTCCGTACCTCCATGCCTCTTAAACGTGATCCTGCAGGACACAGGTGACCGCGCAGCGACCAATCAGAGCAGCGGGTTGGGAGCACGTCGCCGTTCACGTTTGTCAGGTCAAGTGCAGCGTTCACTGACCGTAGGAAACTAGAATTAGTTTTAATTTTACAGAGAGTGTTTGGTAACTTTTGCTGCCAGACCTTACCGCTTTTTAAGATTTAATATTAAATTTAAAGTTTTACCGAAGAAAACAGAAAGTTGCCTTACTTTTATTTTCAGCAATATGTGTATTTTTTACAGAATTAACTCTAACTGAACACTCAAGACCATTAAAGGAACACTCCACCGTTTTTTCATATTAAAACATGTTATTCGGGTAAGTAAGACGAGTTGATACAGACCTCTTGCGTCTCAATGCGTGCACTCAATCGCCCTGGCGCGCGGAGCTACTTGGCTAGCACTTAGCTTAGCCCAGTTCATTCATTAGGATCCACACAGATGGACAGTTAGAAGCGACCAAACTCCTCCACGTTTTCCCTATTTAAATACAGCTACACGAGTAGTTAAACGACCAAGTATAGCGACACAAAATAACATGTGGCGCTTTTCGAAGCGGATAAAAAGGATAACTATAATGTATGGCGGAATAGCACTTGGGAGCACTTCGGCAGTAATATCATCACTCCTGACGGAAGTGAGAGGGAGCGGAAGTGATGATATTACTGCAAAAACGTGGAGGAGTTTGGTCGCTTCTAACTGTCCATCTGTGTGGATCCTAATGAATGAACTGGGCTAAGCTAAGTGCACACATTGAGACGCAAGAGGTCTGTATCAACTCGTCTTACTTACCCGAATAACATGTTTTAATATGAAAAAACGGTGGAGTGTTCCTTTAAGCAATTTAACAATATTGTAATTAAAAAAGTTAATTTAATTTAAGTTAATCTAGAGATTTTAACGTCCATTTTTATGTTAAATAATTATATATTTTATAGTAAATAAATTTGTTTTTTAAGATCAAATTTTAAGTTTTACTATCAAAAAGGAGAAAGTTGCCTTTTTAAAACATAGAATTCACTGTAATTTAACATTCAAGACTATTGAAAAAATAGATTTAATTTAAGTTAATTTACAGATTTCAACGTCTATTTTTATGGTAAATATTTGTAAAAATAAATAAATAATACTAATATTAATAAAATTAAATAAATTAAAATTAGCCCGAATGTTGATCCTTTTTAAATGACATTTGCACTTAATCTAGGAACACAACCCCCAAGTACTATTTTACAGTAAATTTCGTTACTTATTTATTGATTTATTTTTTTACAGTGTATGCCAAGGATCTTAACAGTTTAAAAGGATACAAATAGGGTCTACAATACAGAACGCTATTTGATACGATGATAAGTAGGATATAACTAAGATCATATTATAGCTAATAAAGCTAAAACCACCCTGACACGCTGTGATCTCAGTGTCCTTGCAGTTATTTTCCACCAAAAACGTCAATAATTGCTCTCAAACCGTGGGCATTATCAACAAGTGGGCACCCGGGCTGTATTTAACCCGGAGGTCCCTAAATGCAGCATGAGAGTGGGCTCAGCGGTCGGCGCGTGCGCAGTGAGTCAAACTCTTATGAAACAAAGTAGCGCAGCAGCAGGTAAACGGACCCAGACTCCACCGGCTCTCAGCGCGCTCTGCTCGGCTACAGCCCGAAGAAATGCGTCTTTCTTTGGGTTGGACATAGATATCAGCCCCGGGGAGCCAGCACCAGGTAAGACGACTGTTTTTGTGCAGATTTGATGGTTTAGTTTGAGGGAATCCCGGCTGGACTTCCATAAACAGCGCCACCAGCTTACATAAGGAGTGCTCCGGTGACCCCGTTATGCTCCACAGAGATGTTCGTCTCTGCCAGGTGATTTAAACTTATGTATATGTGTCGACATCAGGTCACACTCCTGGTTTCCAGCCGGACTCACTGTGTGTTTGTGCGGGTTTTTTTGCGGGTGATGTTCCTGTGAGCTGGATGATGCGGGATCAGGACTGTATGTGTCCCCGTTCAGAGGAGACTCTGTGACCTAATTTCCATTGGCAGAAGTCAAACTGTAGAAGCCATTACTGAGACTGGAGCTGAGAGTTATTATAATATTTTAATTCTTTATTTTTCCATTCAGCTTTTAACAGTTTAATTTGAGGGGAAAGTGGGTAGTTATGTTTTTAAAGAGGAAAAAAAAATCCAATGAAAGACATTACAGTTATAGCCCTTTATATTTAAACTGCTGGACCTGTAACAAAAAGATTTAAACAAAGAAAAGGGCGTTTTGGAGAAATATACACTTTTCATTTAATTAAAAAAACTCATAACTAACAGTAAATATCTCTCTTTAAAATGCGTATCTTTTATATCTTTGTTTTTTAACTTTAATTTGACAGTGATTGTTTGGTAACTGTTGCTGCCATTTATTATGTATTTTTACATTGAATGTAAAGTTTTATTGTAAGAAAACAGAAATTGCCTTATTTTTCCCCTATACAATGTGTTTTTTATTTAAATGTTTTTTCTACATCTAATTCACTGTAAATTAACATACAACACCATTATATCAATCCAAAATTACTTCTGAGATTTGTCACCAAACAATATTATTGTGCTTTAATATCAAGTGAACCATGTTATGTGAACTGATATTAAAATGAGATGATTTTCTGTATATATTTTAATTGAGTGCAACATTTATTGAAGGTGACATTGTGTAAGCTTTCATAATAAACCAAATCTATTGTTAAAATTACTTTATTTGCACATTATAAATCACATTTTTTGTTCCGTCCTCTAAATATCTTCAATGAAGTCCTCTCAGCTTGGGTTTGTAGTTACAGTCAATCAGTTATTTTTTGTGAATTGCAGCCCGATGACTAATGTGTGGTTGCGTCACAGGGGCGCTCCTGCAGGTCCGCTCGCCAGCTGCCGGGTGTCACTGTGCCAGAGAAACTGACACATTTTATCTGTCACACTGTAAACATTAATACTGTGGCAGAGAATGGGATGACTTATCTTTCTGTTTCTGCTAAACGATGATGATCTGCAGCAATCCAGGTTCATCAAAGGTAAATACGGCAGAGTTAGAGAAGCAGCCTCAGTCTGTCCAGGCAAATCTCGTCTGTGATCATGATGCAGCTTAAAATAAAAATAGCCACAACCTCCAAGTTTCACTGAGATAAAACGTATCCAAAAGTTATTTAACATCTCAGTGTAAATAATGACAGATTCAACAGTTTATTTATGACAGGGTTGCTCCAGGTGCTGGGATTTTAAAGACTGTGCCTGGAACTGTTATAAAAAGTGACCAAAACTTGTGTTAAAATGTTTATTTGTGTCAGAATCTCTTTATTCTCCATGTGTCATTTAAAATAAAGCGTTTGCACTAACCAGATCCTGTTAAAAACATTAAATTCTGCTCCTCAGAGACACTGTGAAGACATGATTGATTCCGCTGAGACCAACGGTCACGTGACAAATATTCACTGAGAATCTGTTTACACAGAGCAGAGAGGAGAGGACAGGAGAGGCTGTTTACACAGAGCAGAGAGGAGTGGACAGGAGAGGCTGGAAACATGACAATTGTCCTTCAATATGTACAATATGTGGAGGAAACTGTTTTTTGGTGATATAACTTTTTTTGTTTTTGGAATTTTTTGGGGGGGGATATTTTGTGTTTCTTGGTTCTTTTCTTTTATATATAATTTTTTTTATTATTTTTTTGTCTTTTGGTATTTTATTGTCTTTTTTGGTCATTTTATGTATTTTTCTGTAATTTTGTGTCTTTTGGTCTCTTTGTATCTCTTTTTGGTCTTTTTTGATACTATTGAGGGTTCAGTTCAGTTGAGACTGTAACATCTTAAGGAATGACTTTAATCCAAATAATATTATTTCCTCTCATGTCCGTGTCGGTCAAGTGTTATAAAATGTTACAACCAACTGATGAGCCTTTACAGCAGTCAGGCCTGGCTCTATGCCTGGGACATTCTGTTTTTATCCATCTGGCATCATCAGCAAACACAAAATAGTTTCTACAGTGACACTATCAGACTTTTGTCTGGTCACACAGAAAACCAGTCTTCCATCAGGTGAACAGAGGGTTAAAGTCACACCTGTTGAGCTCATAACGGCAGTAAAAGTTGTTCTGTGTTTGGCAGGTAAATCCTCAGTCACCTACCAGCCTATCTGGCTGCAGAGTGTTAAAGCCTGCAGCGTCGTCTCGTCCGCTGGCCTCAAAGCAATATAACTACACTGTAAAAACTCTGGCAGCATAAGTTGCTTTGATTACAGATCA
This sequence comes from Centropristis striata, assembly GCF_030273125.1. Classification (NCBI taxonomy): domain Eukaryota; kingdom Metazoa; phylum Chordata; class Actinopteri; order Perciformes; family Serranidae; genus Centropristis; species Centropristis striata. The sequence continues at coordinate 16,551,578 of NC_081521.1, forward strand.
AAAGTTATAATAGTAATACAATAAAATAGAATAAAAGTACTTTAATTTTTGCTATAAATGTCAGTGGTTGCATGGTCTGTCACCAGCATTAGATTTAACTTTTATTTTACTGTTGGCTCTATTTCAACAAGCTCCAAACGCCTAAAAACGTCTCCACCTACCTATGATAGAAAATAGCTGAAACTTCTTTGTCCGTATCGATGTGTTGGCGTTGGAGTTGTTCTATTCTCGACTCGTCCCACGCTGCTGGCAGCGGCTCGCTCTCCTGGTGAGGTACTCAAGTTCTGAACAGAGAGAAGAGCTGACTGAATCACGTTATGTCCTGCACATGAAGAGCTCTTCAAGCTCCAATAAACAACTTTCGGTGCTCCTCAACTCATTCTGTGGACTGATATTATAAGATGGGTCAGCATCTCGTCCCAAACCGAATTAATATTGGTGTTGCATTCAGAAAGTAAGATATAGGAGTTTGGTTGCTGCAGGCTCATTGAGCAGCAAGTATCAAACAATAAGAAAGTGGAGCCCCCTGCAGGGCAGGATTGGTAAAACTAAACTTTCTATGAGGCTCCAAAAACACAAATTCTACAAAATGTGTGATAAATGGATTGAATTAATATTTATAATACTTTACATAACTCCACTAATGTACTTTTCCGTCTCTTTTCATGAAGCAAATAGTAAGAATATGAGCTTAGTTCAACTGTTTATAGTTGATATATAATTGAGTATAAAGCACAAGTGTCAGTTAGGGTGGGAGGGTCAAACAAACTGAGGACTTACCAGAACACCAAATTAAGGGGAAAAAAAAGAGACAAAATGACCAAAAAAGACAAAAAACATTTCCAAAAAAAGACAAAATTACCAAAAAAGTGAATGAAGTGACCAATAAAAGACCTTAACTGTTCCCCAGCAGAGCAGTGTTGGTGTCTATGTTTTACCAAAGTGCAGCATGTGATTCAAACATCTACTGCTTCACTTCCAGCATTTACATTATTCATTTCCTCTTTAAACTGTTTTTTAGAACGAAAAATGTTGAAAAAAAGTAGCTCCACTCAGGCATCTTCACTATTTGCTTTAAACTAAAACTGTCTGAATCTGTCTCTGTCTCTGTCTCCTCCTCTCAGAATAAAAATGGCCCCAAACTCCATCCACTGGTTCCGTAAAGGCCTCCGTCTTCATGACAACCCGGCGCTGCTGCAGGCGGTTCGGGGGGCGGGCACGGTTCGCTGCGTCTACTTCCTGGACCCGTGGTTTGCCGGCTCGTCCAACGTCGGCGTCAACAGGTGGAGGTAAGAACAAGAGTTTATGTCCTTCTTAAGATGCTTTTGGATGTTAAACGCTGTTTAGAGATTCCTTGATGTCTGACAGAAGCTTCTGGTTAAGTCGTATCGTGATCATGTTATGGATCCATAATTTTATGGTTTCCAACCTTTGATTGAGAAGATAAACCTCAGGGGAAAACACGTTTGTACGCTTGAGAATGATGCCATTGTTTTCTGACTTTCCTCAAAGCTTTTTGTGCGAATTCCATGTTCATTTTAAGAGATTCAGATCAACAAAGCAACAAAAAGCAAGATAAAAATCCACAGTGCACTTTAACTAGACTAGCTGGTGAACACAGAGACCAAACCCAGAGCTGGAAGGGAGACAAAACTGCACTTACGTTCATCAGATCCAAATTAACCATAAAGTTGCTCTTCAGCTGCTGAATGTGCGAGCCGAAACGTCCAGGGCTTAAAAATGACACCAAGCGAGGCTGTTTGTAGCAAAAACGTACCAAAAAAAACAAGTGGAGATAACAAAAATGAGGAAAAGACGGAAACGCTCAAGAAGGTAAATATAGAAGAGAAAAAACTGCAGTAAAAATAAAATAAAGATATTAAACAGATACGTAAAATATAATATAACTGCCAAAAACTGTAGTTCCTCCGTTGTCCACTGGAGGCTTGCTCCGAAAGACTCAATCCCCATAGAGCCTTATGATAAAAGGCCCAAGTTTACAGCAGAAATAAAAAAATTAAAAAGTATTTTGGTCTTAATATTTCTCTGTTGATAATATCTGTATGGGGGTAGGGCTGTGCAATATGGACCAAAACTCATATCCTGATATATTTAGGCTGAATATCGATATATGATATATAAATACCGATATTTTTATTGCAAAGTGAGAGCAAATGTTCAGTCAAAGTCAAATCTGACATGTCACAAGCATTTTTATTGAAACCGTTTAAGTGAACTTAAATACTGTATAACTACAGGAGTACTTTTTTTTTTTTTAAAAAGCTCCATAAAGTGCACATTTAAATAAAAAAATATCTTAAATAAAATAGCCAATGAAAAAAAGTAGTTGATATATAGTTGAGTGTAAAGCACAAAGTGTCAGTTAGGGTGGGAGGGTCCAACAAACCCAGGACTTACCAGAACAGTCACAAAATACCTTTTTAAAAAAAGACACAAAATAACCAAATAAAGACAAAAAATTACCCAAAAGACACTAAATGAATTAAAAAACACACAAAATAACCAAAAAGTTAATGAAATGACCAAAAAAAGACACAAAATGACACATTTAAATAAAAAAATATCTTAAATTAAAATAGCCTATCAAATAAAATAGGCCAATCTTTTTCTGAAATCAATATTCTTATATTAGAAAAGAATAACGAATAAGGGCAGCACATAGATATAATAATAATGCGATATGGTCAAATTCCATATCACATTTAAAAATATATCTGTTTTTATATCGATATATCACCCAGCCCTGTTCGAGGTTGAATATCTATATTTCTATACAACTTAAATTAAATGAATGTCTGGCATCATGCTCTATGCAGTCTGTGGTCAATTAGCAAATGTTCATTAATAAATGTATTCCCCATATCAGCCGATAGGAATGATTTTTTCATGTTGGGCTCACAGCGCGTTTCCAGCGCCCCCAAGTGGACAAATAAATCAGTTATTGCAAGTTTAAAATATGTGCTTCCATTGTAATATTTACACCAACTTTCACTATGTATACAGATAAAAAAGGAAGAATAACTGGAGCTATAAGAATAGAAAAAGAAAAACTAAACTAGTGTAAAGTCTGTAGAGTTGTGGCTCTGAGTTAAGCATATTTTCCTCCTTTAGAACAGTAATGAGGGCAGAGGAGCTGGAGCTGTGTCTCACACATGATGAGGAGGTTTCTCTCTGAGCTGCAGTGCTGCAACACACAACATGATGTCAGCATTTATCCACTTATACAGCTTTATTTATTGTATCTGAGGATTTTAGATTGTAAAAGATGGAGGGAGATTTATGCTGATTGTCTGTCAAAAACCTCTGGATACTTTCAGCTTCATACTCTACTGCTCACTGGGTCAGGATTCAGATCAAAGACATCCAAAATACTTCTGGCTGCTCTTTTTACATTTCCTCTCTGTGTCCGTGTTTCACTGTAATATATAAAATCTATGTCATCTATAAGGCCTACAGCTCTATGTAATCAGCACAACTCAAACATGTCTTTGTCCAGAATATTATTCATTTTATTATATATTTTTTTATTATATTAAAATAAACAGAATATATATATATATATATATATATATATATATATATATACACACACACACACACACACTTTTCCAAGTCCCCACAAGCGTCATAAAAGTTTACTCCACATATTGAAGTATTGTTATGTTTCCAGCCTCTCCCGTCCTCTCCTCTCTGCTCTGTGTAAACAGCCTCTCCTGTCCTCTCCTCTCTGCTCTGTGTAAACAGCCTCTCCTGTCCTCTCCTCTCTGCTCTGTTTAAACAGCCTCTCCTGTCCTCTCCTCTCTGCTCTGTGTAAACAGATTTTCAGTGAATATTTGTCACATGACCGTTGGTCTCAGCAGAATCAGTCATGTCTTCACAGTGTCTCTGAGGAGCAGAATTTAATGTTTTTAACAGGATCTGATTAGTGCAAACACTTTATTTTAAAGGACACATGTAGAATAAAGAGATTCTGACACAAATATCAACATTTTAACACAAGTTTAATAACCAAAACGTTCATAACCCATGATCCGTTCGAAGACCGTTGGAAAGGAAAGTTCAAATTCTGATGATAATGCCAGTTTTTACAGCTTCTTTCTACAATAAACTTGTGTATTTCTTTGGTTAATTGTTTGTAACTATAAAAAGAAAAGACTTATTTTAAGTAGATTAAGATAAAATAGATCAGGGGTCAAAGCTCTGTCCTATGTGCCCTGCTCACACAGCCGCAGGGTGCCTTTTGTTTTAGCTCTGCTCACATAATCCCCATTACAGTGGCCAGGTCAGCAATTATACTTAGAACCTGTGAGCGGATAAATAGGTTAGAGCAGGAGGGGGGCTCAGAAGTAGGTTATTAGAATAGGTGTATGGGCGGCAGGGATAAATGTTGTGTAAATAGGCTCAGTGTGTGTATTGTTGTGTGTGTGTCTTGTAAGATATAGCTCGGCCCCTGGTGTGTGTGAGCTCACGTGAGTGCTGAGTCTGTTTGTAAGCTTCATATCTGCTCTGCAGGAGTTGAGTCGATACCGCTCAGCGTGCTTTACTCGCTGGCCCATTTCTGCTACGAGGAGCTGTCTGTAGTCCCGGACAGGAATAGTCAATATGAAGTCAGTGACCTCATGACATCCAGCTGATTGTTGAACTAAAAATATAAATACATTGGAGGCGGCGGGAACAAAGCAGGAAACACACATCAGTGACGCACATGTCTGTCTGTCACCAAACAGATTCCAAAACATAATTTATAGGTCAACTTCTTCTTCTCCTCATCACTGTCTGAATCCACAGGACTGTAAACAATCATCAGAACTATTCTAACTAGATCCTGTTAAAAACATTAAATTCTGCTCCTCAGAGACACTGTGAAGACATGATTGATTCTGCTGAGACCAACGGTCACGTGACAAATGTTCACTGAAAATCTGTTTACACAGAGCAGAGAGGAGAGGACAGGAGAAGCAGTTTACACAGAGCCGAGAGGAGAGGACAGGAGAGGCTGTTTACAAAGAGCAGAGAGGAGAGGACAGGAGAGGCTGTTTACACAGAGCCGAGAGGAGAGGACAGGAGAGGCTGGAAACATGACAATACTTATGTGGAGGAAACTGGTTTAAGTGATATAATATTTTTTTGTGGTAATTTTTTTTTTTTTTTACATTTTTGGTGGGATATTTTGTGTTTTTTGGTCTCTTTGTGTCTTTTTAGTAATTTTGTCTTCTTTTTTTTTTTGCATCTTTCTTGACACTTGGTACTTGGAAATATGTTTATGTATAACTTCCATTTTATTCACTTTGATTTCCTTTTTCCCCCTCTGATTTCTGTCATTCTAACTGTTATTCTGCACAAAGACATGTTTGAGTTGTTCTGATTGTGCTGATTCGACAGAGCTGCAGGACTTATAGATTATATAGATGCAGTGAAACACAAGGACACAGAGAGGAGAATGAAGAAAGAGCAAAATTCACCCTGAAACAGCTTATTGGGGTTCGGAGAGTTAAAGCGATGTTCATCTTAACTGCCTACACATCTCGTCATCATTTAAACCCAGCTCTCTACCTGAGAAGAGTTTCTGTGTTTGATGACTGTGTGTCTGCTTAGCGTCGTCAGGCTGTGATGGATGGCAGCTGGAGCAGCAGAGTGGACGTGGTTAAAGCATTCAGAAGTCATTCAGTCTGCAGCAGGAAGAATCATTCATCATCATCACTGTGCTGCTAAACGGCTTTTAGTTAGTCATTCATGTCGGTAAAGCTCTCAAGTCTTAAAAAAAAATCTCAACTCGGAAGAAAGGAACGCATCTGTGTTCACATTTTCTCTTGAATGGGGCAGAAAATTGCTGAATGTGTCCCAGTTATCATCAGGGCCGAGCAGTGACGCACACGCTGCAAGAACTCTGTCTGCAGGAGCTCACAAGCTGCATCCTGGGTCACAAGATGAAGCACAGAGGCCGCTTTTTAGGGATGTGCCATATCGCGTCGTTCATGATTATACCGGTATATTTTTTTCATGAGGAAAAAAAATGCATATCATGATATTGGCAACATTCCTACTTCTTGAGTTAGTAGTGTAAGGGTTATTAATTACCTAGACTGTGGTGGCCCACAAGAGTCTCATGTGGTGCACTAACGTCACATTTCAACCTACTGAAAGTATATTTACACTATTCATAATATAGTTATTTTGTGTTGTAATTATTAATTGAATAGGCAATGATTAAGATCAGTGTATATGATGGAATAGTGGCATTAGAAAGTGTGAGAGGCACCAAATGTGGGCTTTAATTGAAAAAAAATTCTCCATGGGGGGGCACACCCCCGGACCTTCCTAGCCAGCTATTAAACACTGTCTGGCTGCTCCATGTCCTGGTGGAAAGCATGTTGACTGTGAAAAATGTTGTGTGAGGTGTTTAGCTCTCAAAGTGCAGGAGATTGATTCATTTTACTTAAAAATATACAAAAATTTCTCTCGTGAGGAGGGCATTATTTGCTGATACTCAAGACCAAAGTAAAAAATTTGGTATTGGGCAACTTTTGAGACTTGCAATTTACATTACCTTTTAGATTTATGATTGATTTTTCATTTTTTAAAGTTATTTATACAGACTAAAAAAAGATCTGTTCTAACTTTTTGTAATATCATCAAGAATATCGTTATCACAAGAATACCCTGAAATATTGTAATGTTCTTTTAGGGCCGTATCGCCCAGCCCTACTGCTGATCACACACACACACACACACACACACACACACACACACACACACTCTTCATATCCACATCTCTCTGGTCGTCCCGTACAGGCAACAGCAGCTCACTCAGACACTAAAACCTGTCCAGCTGCTGGGACACCTGCAGGTCTGTGTGAGACAGACCATCATCCTATTAGGAGCCTTATTTTTACCTTAAACTGGGACTTAAAATGTCCCGCAGGTCTGCTGTGCTAGGATTAAAGCGCTCCATCCACCATCGTCTCATCTCATGAATGGAACAATGAGAATATTTCCTGTAGGATCAGTATTTACATCTTTAGAGCTGTTTTCTGAACTCTTTGCATTATTTCACATGTATCTCACAGTTACTGGAGGTGTTGTTGCTCCTCATGAGTATCCTGTTGTAACTATGGTAACTCAAACAAAACACTAAATGCACATATTTGTAGTTTCTCGTATTAGTCTTCAGTGCCTACACTTCCCATGATGCCACTCTCTAGAGTTAGACATCACTGCCTGGGGAAGTCTTTCAAACCCATAAAAACTATAAACTGATTACAATGTTTAATATCAGTGGAGTGGCTCATTAACATCTAACTGCACCTTTCCTTCATTCCTTTATCTTTTTTATTTAACCTTTATAGAACCAGATAAAAGACCAAAGAACAAACATTGACATACTTAGTGCAGAGCAATAAAGAGCAGGAGTTTAACGGCACAATTTAACAACACAGGCACTGATCAAAGGATTTACATTGTCTTTTCCCTAAGATGCTGCGGAAATCTTCCAATGAAACTAGTTCTGATAATCTCAGTTCAGACTGGAGGGCATCCAAGCCGAGGGGGCAGCGAAACTGAATTATTTTTTTCCTATTTCCCATTTTTCACAAAAGCGGGAACCAGGCCAAGAAGGGCCTTATTGGCCAAAGTCATCCAGTGTGAATGATGTCTTACAGTCAAGGGGGGCATGCCAGCTTTATCATACAGTTCACAGTGGTGGACAAGGCGACTACAACCAGTGATAAACCTCAGAGCCCAGTGATAGACCAGAGTCAAAGACTGTCGGCAGGTGGTTGAGGCACACATATCGCAATAATCCACAACAGGCAAAAAAGTAGCTGATATCAGGAGCTTCTGAGCTCTGAGGGAAAAACGTGACTTGTTTTGAAAATAAAAACCAAGCTTCACTTTTAATTTGGAGCTCAAATTTTTCCTGAAACATTCCTCTTTCTGTTTCTGTTTCTGTCTTACCTGCACGGAATATAAGAGGCAGATATTCAGATATTTGGAAGTTTTAAAACCCTGAAAATGCGAAAACTTAAAGAATCTACAGGTAACTCACTCACTCACTACTTTTTAATTCAACTTTGACCAGGACCGTATTTACACTTCCGATCCCAAGAGCTCAGTGCTGAATCAGTGTGACCATTTAGTGTCTGACCTCGTGTTCTGTGTTGTTGTGTCTGTGTTGTTGTTGTGTGATTATCTGATTATTTCACCTTCTAGCAGAAGTGGTGAGGAAGGAACAAAGCAGCTGTGAGGAGTTGTGTGATGAGTAAAATGGGTCAAACTGAGCAGGGGTTTGAAGAATGTCCTCTGAAGGTCAGATGTTATTGAAAATAGGGTCAATATGAGCAAAAGGTGAGGACAGGATAGGCTGTTTACACAGAGCAAAGAGGAGAGGACAGGAGAGGCTGGAAACATGACAATACTTCAACATTTACAATTTGCGGAGAAAACCGATTTTGGTCATCTTACATATTTTTTTTTGGTAATTCTGTGTCTTTTGATGTTTTGTCCTTTTTGTGGTCATTTTTACATGTTTTGTGTCCTTTTTTTATTTTTTTAAATGTTTAAATTTTTATTGATTGTTTTGTGGTCTCTTTTTGGTCTTTTCATTTTGTAACTTTTTTTTTTTACAACATTTCTGACACTTGGAAATGTGTTTATATACAAATACCATTTTGATCAATTTGATTTTCGTTTTTTTTATGATTTCTGTCATTCTAACTGTGTTATTCTGCACAAAGACATGTTTTGAGTTGTTCTGATTGTGCTGATTCCATTGAGCTGCAGGACTTATAGAGCAGAGTTTTGAAGAATGTCCTCTAAAGGTCAGATGTTATTGAAAAAAGGGTCAATATGAGCCAAAGGTTATCTAGTCTTTATCCCTTTTGAACGATTGCTTCAGCGTCTTGACCAAATCTTAAAACTTCCTGAGCCTTAAACAAGAAGATGGAGCATCTTCATTTCAAGGACATTTTCGTCTTCTTTTTTATTCCCCAAGTTAGTTTCTGGGGGGTGTAATGAGCAGCAGCCCACTGAGATTGAAGAGATTGAGCTCCGGAGCAAAACATCCAATAAAAACTGATGATAATCAATGGTTTTTCCTTCCAGAGGAAACTGCGTGGAGGAGATTTAGGTTAGTGTGTCACTGCATGAAACTTGTGAGTGGTTATGTGATCCTGACCTACTTAAGGAGAGGCGTTACCCAACGGACACGCTGCAGCCTCCAAAACACCGTCACAGCTTCACATTCACTCATTATCTGATCAAATATGCAGATTTCTATCAACCGTGACTGAGGTTACCAACTGCTCTTTTAGAAAGAAACCTGCTTTTGTTGCAGCAGCAGAAAGATTTTGAGTCGCGAGAGTTTTAGAAAATGTATGGTATAAGAAAGCTTTTCCTTTGACCTGTCAGTTCTTTAATGGTGATCTGTACTATGACTGCAGAGGGATGCATCTTTAGCAAACACTTCACACCACACATCTAAAGACATCACAGTCATGGAAAAAAGTTATTAGACCACCCTTTTTCTTCAATTTCTTGTTCATTTCATTGCCTGGTACAACTGAAGGTACATTTGTTTGGACAAATATAATGATAACAAGAAAAAAAAAAGCTGATAAGACTTTAATTTAAGAGCTGATATCTAGACATTTTCCATGGTTTTATTGATAATGATTTTGGTTATTATGAAGAAAACCATGGAAAATGTTGAGATATCAGCTCTTAAATTAAACTCTTATCAGCTATTTTTCTTGTTATCATTATATTTGTCCAAACAAATGTACCTTTAGTTGTACCAGCCATTAAAATGAACAAGAAATCGAAAAAAACCAATGGTCTAATAATTGTTTCCATGACTGTATGTCTCTATGGACTTTAGTGAGAGAAATGTCTTCACATGAAATATTGCATCTTTTCTGAGCATTTTATTGTTTAAAATTAGATTTCATTGCAAGTTTTAAGCCTTAAACTTCCAGAGAAAATGGTTTAAAAAGTTGACTTTCAGCTGTTGGTCACCATAGAAACAGGATTCTGTCTCAACTTGCTGCAGATGAAAACACAGTGAAGACAAACATTCGTCTCATATAATAATAATAATAATAATAATATATTTGTCTATCTACAGTACGACTTGACCTAAATGCAAGAACTTATCTAACTGCAGCATATTTTTAATATCCTCCTCGCTGCATGAATGAGCTCTTTGTGACAAACAGTTTCTGTTGTTTCATTTAGAAAAGGACTCCACTTCCCAGAAGCCTTGGTGCAGGCTGTGTGCTTATGAAAGCTCTGACATTGTTTCTGCAGCAGGTCAGACTGATGACGCTTTAAGAGGTCAAGACCGACTCTAGAGGGAAAAATATCAACCAAATACCAAATCGTTAATGAAATAATGATGTTTTTTAGCTGGTTTTGCGCCAATTTAACTCGGTGAAGTTTTTCTGAAGGCTGGTTTCATAACAAATTACCTTCTAAAAGCATATTATTATATAAGTTATGACATGTCTATGGTAATGGCTGACTGATGCCTGTTGTAAAACAAAACATCTAATACACAGATGTGGGAGATCTGTGCAGCAAACCACATTCAGAGAAAGTAGAAATAAAACAGGAACCACATCTGACACATCCACACCAAAACCAGTGATTGTCTCTCTCTCACTCACTCACACACACACACACACACACACACACACACACACACACTGTGGTTATTCAGCTAAGAGGGTGTGTTGTAGTGCTCTTCATGTGTGTGGTTGTTCTACCAGATGTAGGCCAGAGCAGTTACATAAGGACTGACGTGCACGCACACACGGCTGGGCAGGCAGGCGGCCAGGAACACTGAGAGGAAGTTGCTAACCCAGCAACAGACACACACACAGAGGAACAATCAAGCTCATAAAGTGGAAGCACACGCCAACGCTCACACAACCACAGTCATGTTTGGCCCCATGTCCACACACACTTTCATATAACAGCTGATAATTTGTCACAGTGATTTATTAACCATCTCTGATGCTTTATGTCCACTGAGATGGAAGGAGGGCAGCCATGTGAGTTTCTCAGCCATCTGTAGCCTGTTGGCTCAGTGAGAATTGATTTCATCGCGTCATCACAAAGTCCTGAATGCTTCATATTTTCTGGTCTGTCTTTGTACAACTGATTCCAAAAGAGTTTTGGACTTTGGAAAAACGTAATAATAACAGAATGCAATGTAATTTTTCACCTATATTTAATTAAATAGGGTGTAAAGACAAGATATTTACTGTGCAAAAACATAAACTTGTGTTTTGCAAATACAGTCGTGGAAAAAAAAATATATAATATATTATACGTCTCTGGCGCCGCTCCAGGTGGCAGCCTGTAGCCGCAGCTCCCGTCATGTATTGTAACTTTTGCTTAATTGTTGGTTTTTATTCCTTTTGGTGTGTTTTTTATCTATTACATCTTGTTCACAAACGTTGTGACAATGGCTGGACTAAGTTTTTCTACCATTCTCCGCGTTCTTCTGTTACTTTTTCTACTCTTTGTAACAGAGAACCTCGCCGGTAATTATGAGGGCATTGTTTACATGCGCGAACAGCTGATTGCGCTGTGTGAGCCTCTACTGCTGCCCGGAGACAGACTTGCGGTCCCGCAGGAGTTGCGGAGGAGACGCCGGGGTTGCAGGTCTGGAGCCTTGCGGAGGGAGAGAAGGAGGAAACATAAACCAGCAGTCCCAGCGATTATTATGGGAAACGTGAGGTCTGTGGTAAATAAGATGGACGAGCTCTCGGCGCTGGTGAAGACCCAGAGGGAATACCGTGAGTGTAGCGTTTTTTGCTTCAGTGAAACTTGGCTGCACTCACATATCCCGGATAGCAGCGTTGATGTTCCTGGCTACAGTTTGGTTCGAGGTGACAGAGACTGTTCCAAAAGTGGGAAGAAGAAAGGTGGCGGGCTTGCACTTTATGTGAGTGAGAGGTGGTGTAACCCCGGGCACGTCAGCGTGAAGGAACGGCTCTGTACCGCGGACATTGAACTGCTGGCTGTGGGAATGCGACCGTATTATTTGCCGAGGGAGTTCACGTCCACCATGTTTATTGCTGTCTACATCCCCCCATCAGCTAATGCAGCAGTGGCCTGTGAAGTCATCAGCACTGTCACTGCTAAACTACAGACTGAACACCCGGATGCATTCATGGTTATTACAGGAGATTTTAATCATGCCTCTCTGGGCAAGACATTAAATAACTTCCATCAATATGTTGACTGCCCCACCAGAGACAATAAGACGCTGGATCTTGTTAGAAAAATTGCATGAGGAAACCTTGAAAATTGATAATCTGTCACCGACAGAAAAAATCTGTCACCAACAGAAAAAACCTCACCATTTTTCTGCGCATTCTTTGACGGGGAAATGAAGAGCTGGAGAACGTCCAAGTTTCTCAGTTTAACAAAAGTTTTATTACAATACGTCAAAAAATGTGCACTTTACAGAGATCTCCGGGTTCAAAATTAACTCATGTCCCTGAATACAAACAGACGTGTTTCAGTTCGTGAAGTCTGAACCACGACTCCCTCCCTGGACTCCATTAAAATACTAACATTTGTTTACAAAACATGCTGGTCGATTTCTTCCAGGAAGTCCCGCCTTCTTGATCCGCTCATTCGCCAGTCTTCTTTCATACCGTCACACATCAGGCCACCTGGGCAATACAATCACTGCTTCCCATAACAAAGCCTTGTGGCCTGCTAACAAACTTGTTAGCACAAACATTTTTCCTTGTTATGACTTACAGAGATTCTCACACGGGATTTTCATTCGGCCTTCTGTGGTCTCCCCTCTCCAGACACACATACACCCACACACACACACACACACACACACTCACAAACGTACATACACACACACACACTCACAAATGCACATACACACACAGCAAAAACTGTGTATCAATATATCTGGATGTCATTCTTTGTGATTTATAGAATCTTAATCAGTTTAAGCAAATGGAATATATGTAATTAAAGTAATCATAGTTTTCTACATCAATATTAACACACAAACACAATCAATGTATCAAATCATATTGTCTGACTTAATATAAATGCATAGAGATATTTATTACAGTCAAGGTTTGACCTTTGATAGTGACCTGCGTCACTCACAGAGAACAGAGACAGACCACAGAGAAGCAGAAAATAAAACCATTTACCTATATAGAAAATAATCAATTATTTTAACAATTTCCTGTATGCTAACACCATGGATGCATATGAGGCAACAGCCCCCCCCCCCCCCCCCCCCCCCCCCCCCCTCGGCAGGTCGGACCACAACTTGGTCATGTTGACCCCAAAGTATGTTCCTCTTGTGAAAAGGCAGCCTGTGAACACCAGGACGGTGAGGAGGTGGACACATGAGGCCTCTGAGGCACTGCAGGACTGCTTTGGGTTGACAGACTGGGATGTACTCTGTGAGCCTTATGGGGAGGACATTGATAACATGACTGACTGCATCACAGAGTACATTAAATTTTGTGAGGACACCACTATGCCAGCCCGGACCGTACGCTGCTTCTCAAACAACAAACCCTGGATTACCAGTGACCTGAAGGCACTTCTGAACAAGAAGAAGAGGGCTTTCATGTCTGGAGACAGAGAGGAGCAGAGGAGAGTGCAGCATGAACTCAGGGAGATGCTGAGGACATGCAAGGACAACTACAGGAGGAAGCTGGAGGCCAAACTCCAACAGAACAGTGTGAGGGATGTGTGGACAGGAATGAAACACATCACAGGGATGAAGGGGAAGGACAGGCAGTTGTCAGGGAGCCTGGACAGAGCAAACCAGTTTAACAACTTTTTTAACAGGTTTAGCTCACCGCCTGCCACCCCTTCTACTCCCCCTGCCCCCCACACATCCACACTGTCCCTAATGGCTCCCCCCTCCCCCCAGCATTCTCCAGTGCAGCACCTCTCCATCTGCCCCCCCTCCTTCTCCTCCCACACTGCTGACATCTGCACCAACCCCCCCTCAGCGGTGACTACAGGCCAGGTACAGAGGCAGCTGGAAAGACTCCATCAGCGTAAAGCTGCAGGTCCTGATGGTATCGCACCCAGGATCCTGAAGACCTGCGCCAGCCAGCTGTCTCCTGTACTGAGACATCTGTACAACCTGAGTCTGAGTCAGGAGAAAGTCCCGCTGCTGTGGAAGACCTCCTGCTTGGTCCCAGTCCCCAAGAAGTCAAGACCATCTGACCCAGCTGACTACAGACCTGTCGCCCTCACATCTCATGTGATGAAGGTCCTGGAGAGACTGGTCTTGGCCCAGCTGAGGCCACAGGTGAGGACGTTTCTGGACCCCTTGCAATTTGCCTACCAGCCCCATTTAGGAGTCGACGATGCTGTCATCTACCTGCTGCAACGAGCCCATATGCATCTGGATGGTGGAGGAAGCACTGTGAGGATCACATTCTTTGATTTCTCCAGTGCTTTCAACACCATTCAACCTCTGCTGTTGGGTGAGAAGCTGCGGGGGATGGGTGTCGACGACTCTAGGATCTCCTGGATTACTGACTACTTGACAGGCAGGCCACAGTTTGTCCGTCTGGGCAGTGTCCTGTCTGATGTGGTGGTCAGTGATACAGGAGCTCCGCAGGGAACTGTGCTTTCTCCCTTCCTCTTCACCTTATACACCACTGACTTTCAGTACAACTCTGAGTCATGCCACCTGCAGAAGTTTTCTGATGACTCAGCTGTTGTCGGGTGTATAAGAGAGGGAGAGGAGGGTGAGTACAGGACACTGGTGGACAGATTTGTAGAGTGGTCCGAACAGAATCACCTGAAGCTGAACGTCACCAAGACCAGAGAGATGGTGATTGACTTCAGGAGGAAGAAGATGCTTCCACAGCCACTTCAGATCAGGGGGGAGGTGGTGGAGGAGGTGGAGGACTACAAATACCTTGGAGTGGTGATCGGCAACAGACTGGACTGGAAATCTAACACAGAGGCTGTGTACAAGAAGGGGCTGATTAGACTCTATTTCCTGAGGAAGCTGAGATCCTTCAATGTGTGCAGCAAGATGTTGGAGATCTTTTACCAGTCTGTTGTTGCCAGCGCCATTTTCTTTGCTGCTGTGTGTTGGGGCAGCAGCATCAGAGCCAGCGACACCAACAGACTTGATAAGATTATCAAGAAGGCTGGCTCTGTACTTGGTCTCAGGCTGGAGACTTTTGGGACTGTGGTGGAGAGGAGAACACTGAACAAACTGCTGTCCATCATGGACAATGATCAGCACCCTCTCCATCACACAGTAGAAAGACAGCGGAGCACCTTCTCTCACAGGCTGCTCCAGCTCCGCTGTCATAGGGACAGATATAAAAAATCTTTCCTGCCACATGCCATCACACTGTACAATAACAAATAATAGTCTGGTTCATTACATACTGTCTATGCACTTCATGTGTTTTTATGCACACTGTTCATTGCACCTTATTTGTTTCATAGCACCAACATTTTTATACTGTATATTCATATTTATTCTGCACTGGAATTCTATTCTACTCCTTCTTTAGACACTGTATATTTTATTGTATTTTTATATTTTATTGCTTGAAGTATGCCTAGGTTGTTCTTTTTACTTAATTGTGTTGTTATTGTCTCTGTGTGTAATACTGCTGCTACACTGTAATTTCCCAGCTTGGGATAAATAAAGTATATCTATCTATCTATCTATCTATCTATTAGACCTTTTTTTCTTCATTTTCTTGTTCATTTTAATGCCTGGTACAACTAAAGATACATTTGTTTGGACAAATATAATAACAACAAAAACAGCTGATTAGAGTTTAATTTAAGAGCTGATATCTAGACATTTTCTATGGTTTTCTGGATAATGATTTTGGTTATTATCAAGAAAACCATGGAAAATGTCTAGATATCAGCTCTGCCTCCGACCTGCTCATCCTCAGATGGAGCTGCAGAGCCGCTGGCGCTGATCGCTACAGACTAAGACCAGACTCAGAGCAGACAGCCAAACGAACGTTCTGTGCCATTCAGTTCTCTCCTGTCTGACCCTGTTAGCCCGATCATTAGACCAGAGGAGGCTCACTCACTCAAAGGCAAAGCTGCATCTGCTCCCAATCCGCACACAGACGGTCAGAGCCGGGTGGCAAGGTCGAGCACGCTCAGAGCCGCCAAGCTCACAGCACAGGGCGCCGTTACACAAGGAATCTCACTGAGCTTCTGAAGGTTCTCATGCACTGCAAAAGAGGGGTGTTTAACAACAAGATAAAAACTCTTAATATGAGGGAAATTATCTTGTTGCATGAACAGATAATAACTAAGAAATTAACTCTTACAACAAGATAAATTATCTTACACTTCTAAATCTAAGGTTGTTTTTTTATCTTGGTAAAAACCAAATATTTTGCAGTGTGAGAAAGTATTATGTGTGGATTAATACACCGATACACAAGACTTGCGTGTACTGTTTAAAGTTTAAATGGAGTCTCTAGGTGAAATTATGCCGGAGAAGTAGACGTTTGAAAATCTCCAATTATTGTTCTTTTTCGCTAATTTTTTTTTGGCCGTCCCATTCACTTCAATGCAAAATTTGAGGCAGTTTTTCCCTAAACGACTTACATCGTGAAAAATTCATATTCCGCAGAGAAAAGTAATAGCACACCGATACCCATCAAACCTCATGTTTTGATATATCATTTGTTCTTGTAGCCCCGTGGCCCTAATAAGTGAATGTTGGAAATATTTGGGTTAATTAAAACGCTACTAAACATATAACAAAGGTCAAGTTCTTTAGGGACATTTTAACCCTCTGAAAAACTTTGTTTTCTTTAGAATTTCGTAAAAAAAACTGACTTTATTGTCAGAGTTTGAACTTGTTTGTGTGTTTTGGTATTGTCTTTTTTTTGGTAATTTTATGTATTTTTCCGTAATTTTAGCTAGTCTTTTTTTATATATTTTTTTTTTTACATCTTCAGACTTTTTTGGGCTTGTGTCTTTTTTTTGTCACTTTGAGTCTTTCTTTTTGGTCTTTTGATATTATTAGATCGCTTTTTGCTTTTTCTGTGTCTTCTTTTGGTCTGTTTTGATAGTTTTAGATCTTTTTTTGGTTATTTTACTTTTTTTTTGGTAATTTTGTCTTTTTTTTAATTGCATTCATGACACTTTGGCACTTGGAAATGTGTTTATATATTAATTCCATTGTATTCACTTTGATTTTCTTTTTTTTCTGATTTCTGTCATTCTAACTGTGTTATTCTGCACTAAGACATGTTTGAGTTGTTCTGATTGTGCTGAGACAGAAAGTGGAGGTGCGTCGTGTGTTTGGTCCTGCTCTGCTGGCTCCGCCTCACATGTGCGCTCCTCCGTCCTGCTCCAGTTCTGAGTCTTGGTTATTGTTGTTCCCTGATCCCCGAGGGATTACATGACCTCTGATGGATCAACATTAATAACTGATATGATTTTACTTGCTTTGAATCCATGGTGATAGATCCGTGGCGATTAATTAACCGACCCGTGTCTGCAGCTTTAATGACAGTACACACACACACACACACACACACACACACACACACACACACACACACACACACACACATTCTGGCAGCACTGGTTGGAAACCTGCCTGCAGAGTTTTTCCAACTTTTTCTGTTTACACAGAGCAGAGGAGAAGACAGGAGAGGCTGTTAACACAGAGCAGAGAGGAGAGGACAGGAGAGGCTGGAGACATAACAACACTTCAATGTGTACAATATGTGTAGAAAACTGGTGTAGGTTTTAATGGTAATTTTGTGTGTATATATATATATATATATATATATATACACACACATTTTTGGGGGATATTTTTAGTTTTTTGGTCTCTGTGTCTTTTTTGATATTTTTTTAGATCTTTTTTATGTCTTTTTTTGGTAATTTTCCTTTTTGGGGGGGTAATTTTGTGACTTTTTTTTTTTTTTTTTACAACTAACTACTTTTAACTGTGTTATTCTGCACAAAGACATGTTTGAATTGTTCTGATTGTGCTGATTCCATAGAGCTGCAGGACTTACAGATTTATATAGATTTTATATATTGCAGTGAAAAACAAGGACACAGAGAATGTAGAAAGAGCAACAAAAAAACAAAAACCCTTCAACCAGAGGGTTAGCACATCTTTTTTTGGACCTCTTTGATCTAAATCTTGACTAATGAAGCAGCAGAGAATGAAGCTGAAGCTCTTTGGGCTTCAGAAGGTTAAACATCAGAAGCTGTGATTGGTCCGTTTTGATTGCATTCAGAAGTTTGCGTCACAAACGACCTTCAGGCCACCAGTCAGAAACAGAAACACACTTCAATAAATTGTTGTACATGCATCACTGACTGAATGATGCCGAGTCGTGACTGTTTCAGGGGTTGCGCCAATAGCACCATAGATGACTCATGTGACTCTTTTTTGGTGGATGCATTCAAGCTGTGTGTCCAGCAGAGAGGGGAATCTGTCCTCACTGGGTGGTTGTATGCCTCATCCAGCATCCCTCCACACACACACACACACACACACACACACACACACACATACACACACACACAGAGTAACCAAAGGCAGAGTGGCAGGACTGAATAATATTAACATCATGTGCAATACCATTTTCAACACCACAGACTATATTATGGTCATTATCATGTGCAATATATCTGTATATATTACATGCCATGTCACCTGCACTCTACACACTTTACTCCTTTTGACGCTTTAATTTTTTATTTTTCTATTATATTTATAGTCATATTTATATTATATATTGTTACTGTTATTGTTACCTATTTTGTTCATTGTTTTTCTTATTTTGGTTGTTTTTGTGACTTTGGAGCAATCTAGAACAAGAATTGTCTTTGGGATTAATGAAGTTCTATCTTATCTGATCTTATCTTAGGACAACATAACCATTCTTAGTGATTTATAGTGATCTAGAAAAGGTTGAAGAGTGAAATCAGCAGTAATAATCTGCATTAATGTGTTCCTCCTCTCTGTCGTCTCTCTGCAGGTTTCTTCTTCAGTGTCTGGAGGATCTTGACGCCAACCTACGAAAACTCAACTCCCGCCTTTTTGTCATCAGGGGCCAACCAGCCAATGTGTTCCCACGCCTCTTCAAGGTCAGCACAGACTCAAAACTGTTACTGTTTTCAGCTGCTTAAATGTTCATAAGTCCACATTTTTCTCTTTTTCATTTAATTGCAAATGAAATTTGCCCCCCCCCCCCCCCCCCCCCCCCCCCGTCTCTCTCTCTCTCTCTCTGTCTCTCTCTCTCTCTGTCTCTGTCTCTGTCTCTCAGGAGTGGAAGATCTCTCGTCTGACCTTTGAATATGACTCGGAGCCTTTTGGGAAAGAGAGAGACGCTGCCATTAAGAAGCTGGCCATGGAGGCCGGAGTGGAGGTCACCGTCAAGACTTCACACACACTCTACGACCTGGACAAGTGAGGACACACACACACACACACAGACTTAAAAACAAACATGATTTTTGTTTTTTCGTTTTAGTGAGTATATTGTCGCACAACCAGATTATTAATATTATTTTCTATACATGTACTTAAATATCCCATAACTAACTAACACACATTGCACCTTTCTTTTTTTAATAATTTATATTTAAATTATATACATTAGAAGCTATTTCACTATAAAAGGTGATTAAAATGAATAATAATTTTCTCTTTAAATCAAACCATCTTCTGTGAGAGGTGGTGTTGACTTCTGTGTCTGTAAAAATCTCTTTTATTTAACTTTCATTTTTGCTGAATAGTAAATGATTTAGATTAAACCCTGCCACTCCCTGTCTCTGTCTCTGTCTCCGTCCCTCCTCAGGATCATCGAGCTGAACGGTGGTCAGCCTCCTCTCACCTACAAGCGTTTCCAGACTCTGATCAGCCGTCTGGATCCTCCAGAGATGCCCGTTGAGACGCTGTCGGACGCTCTGATGGGTCGCTGCGTCACCCCCATCTCTGATGACCACGGAGACAAGTACGGCGTCCCGTCCCTGGAGGAGCTGGGTGAGAAGACAAACACACACTTCTGCACTTAGACTGAGTTTAGACCTGGATAGAAGCCTTCTGTGTGTGGGATTTTCCTCTCTGCATGCCTGCAGAGAGGAAAAATAGAAATATTCCTAAAAACACTGTGAACATGCTAGATGCAGATAAACTCTGCAACAGTGGGGGATAATAATGTAAATGGACATAAAGAAGCTTGAAGGAAAACCTCAGTATCTTTCAACCATGTTTTTCCATGTTTTTGTGGCTAAGGGACAAACAACAGTTTTAGAAATAGGTCCAGTATTAAAGAGATTTTCATCAGACATTTTGCATCCACAATGTACCTCGACTAAAAAAGCTTGTATAAGTCAGTGCTGTCCTCCAACTAAAGACGTTTAATCGACCACACTGAAAATCACATTCTCTACACAGAAATGAGCAAAAGCAGCACTTCAGATAAACTTTAAAGAGAAGAGACATGTGTCCAGTAGCGGGCAGCACAAGTTTAAATGTCTGACCTCATTATAGAAAATAATAAACCCTCCATTTCTGCAATATTTCCTCAAATTTTGAATGACTTGAAGCTTCTGTGACAAAGTGATAAACTCCAGATTGATTGTCTTATATTGAGACCAAACTTCTTAAAACTTCAGTGTTTAAATTTGAATGCAGCATTACTAATTTTGGGGTTGGTGTTTAAAACAGGGATTAAACTAGTGAATGCATTCTTTGCCTGAAATCTGACAAAATATTTCAAAACAAAGTCTGATGAATAAGACTAATATAACTTTATTAGCTCTCCCGTAACAGTGGACCCAGGTTCTCTATTTAAAAGTAGATCTGATCTAATTCCTCACTATTGGATCAGCCAGATGTCTGTTTTCCATTGACAAAAGGTCAACAGTCGGTTCATTCATTGAGCTGCTCTCTGGCTCTCTGGCCACCTGCTGCCTCCACCTGCAAATAAATCAGTTATTTAAGGTGTTAGCTCTGTTAATAGATGTCTGCAGATGTCTGTAAAGGTTTGATTCCACACAAGCTGTTATTTGTCTCCTTAATGAACCTGCTCACATGTTAACCCTCTTATTCACTCAGCCACGCAACATGTCTCGTTTCCATTCACAGAAAGCATATTCTCATTCACACGTTGCTCACACAGCTGCACACACTTTAACTTTCTGAGACACCTATGCGATTTCTAAGAGTTAAGCAGATACAGTAATTCATATGCAATATATAAATCTCTATAAATCTATAAGTCCTGCAGCTCTATAGAATGAGCACAATCAGAACAACTCAAAAATGTCTTTATGCAGAATAACACAGTTAGAATGACAGAAATCAGAAAAAATGCAAGTTAAAAATTGGAATTAAATATTTGAATATTTGTCACGTGACCGTTGGTCTCAGCAGAGTCAATCATGTCTTCACAGTGACTCTGAGGAGCAGAATTTAAATGTTTTTAACAGAAGTTTTGGTCACTTTGTATAACGGAAACTTTAGTAAGATGATTAATTTAAGTACCGTTGGAAACTTCAAACTGTGATGATAATTTCTGTTTTTATAGTTTCTTTCTACGTTTAACAGTGTTTTTTTGTTGATTTAAAAAAAAAAAAAAAAAAAAAAAGAAGAAAACGTTTCAATCCCGGCATCATGATGATGAACAATCTATAATATAGAAAGTCACTTCATCCATAAAACAAAATGTGAACAGTACAATTTCTTGAAATAAAATAACAAATAATACACAACAAATAAAGTGAGGGAAAACCGCGTCATGTGGGAAACCTCATGTTGTTAAGTTTTGTTTCTCAGCAGGTGTTCAGATATTATGCAACAGCTGCCCAAGTTATGATTTATTTATAGGATAAGATATTTATCCCTCAGTTGTCACAGCAGCTTAAGATTCAGACAAAGGAGTCACACAGAATATTTAAGCACATTTTCATATATATTATATATACATGCATAAAGAGTTATTTATTTATAGGGTATATGCAAAAGTATAAAATGTGCTGCTTAGTGATATAATATAATTGTATAATGATAATAATATAATATTTTCTATGGTCAGATGTATACAAAGGGTGCAAATTTGTGTTGATAAATTAAAAATAAGCCAAAAGAGAAGTAGTTCCTCTCTAACTGAAACATTTGTCAATGCATCCTTTTCAACTCGATGCTCATGGTGCTTTGTGGGAAATATCCTGCTGAGGAAAATAAATACTGCAGTTGTTTTAGTTTAAAGACATGCAGAAAGTGATCCAGTGGATTGTTTGCAGGCTTTGACACAGAGGGCCTGCCCACCGCCGTGTGGCCCGGAGGAGAGACCGAGGCTCTGACAAGGATAGAGCGCCATCTGGAGAGAAAGGTCGGTACTGCACCTGCTCAGGTTCATCACAGAAAATGTAAATGAAACACACTGACTGATCATTACAAACTTTACCGTATCAGCTGTTTATATACCCTCTGAACCCCAGCAAGCTTTTTCAGAGCATTTTATTGCTCCTGTCATATTCTCCTCTCTGTGTTCTTGTGTTTCACTGCAATATATAAAATCTATATAAATCTATAAGTCCTGCAGCTCATTGTTCATTTTTTTTTCTTATATTATCCTATACTTTGGTTGTTTTTGTAACTTGGAGAATTCTGGAACAATAATTTCATCGGGATTAATAAAATCTTATAACACAGCTAGAATTAATTTTTTGTTAAAATTGGAAAATTTAATCTTAAAGTGCTCACAAGTGCTACTCATGATGGATTTACAAGTTTCACAGATTTTTTTCTCTTTTTCTCAGCCAAGTCATTCATGACTTCAAGCTCAGAATTTTATGTTTTTTTAAAGGATCTGATTTTTCCAAACTGTTTTTTTTTTTTTGATTCTCACAATAATTCTGAATTGTTTAAATGTTGTGGGATTCAGTATTTTTCTCGAAGGGTAAAATCCTCAGACCACTTTAAGATACAAAAACTCTCCACTGAAATATATTTTGATGCATTTTTTAGTTAGGAATTGCCTTTTTTTTAATTATTTACTGTGATGGGGAAAACCTGATGTTTCTTACACTCTTCAGACCGTCACATTTTAATGACATTTAGAATCAGAATTAAGAGTCGTTTTTATTGCCAAGTAAGTTTTTTACATACAAGAAATTTTCTGCACCACGTGTTGGTGCATAAGGAAAAAGTACATATATATATATATATATATATATATATATTTATTAAGGCAAGTACAGTGAGTCAAAAACAGCAGCTTAAATTAAAAAAGTCAACATATAAAACAGTTAATATTAACATGAAATCATGATATAATATTCTGAAACTGATTCACTGCTTTTCTGTTTTATTAATGCTTCCCTCCATTAACCCTCTAAGTCTGGTCTGTTTCCAGGCGTGGGTGGCGAACTTCGAGCGACCCAGAATGAACGCCAACTCCCTGCTGGCGAGCCCGACCGGCCTCAGCCCGTACCTGCGCTTCGGCTGCCTCTCCTGCCGCCTTTTCTACTTCAAGCTCACCGACCTCTACCGCAAGGTCAGTCAGTCCTCTGCTGCTGCTGCTCTCTGAGTGAAGCTGCTTCATACCAACTCTCAGTCAACCCATCAATCAGACTTTATTTCCATTGCACTTCTCATACAAGAGAAATGTAACACAAAGTGCTTCACATGAAAAAAGGAAAAATAATAATATTAAAAATAATAAAACATAGAAAACAAGCAAACACCCTCCATCCCATTATAAACAAAGCAGAAACTGAGGAAGCTCCATCTCAACGTGGAGCAGTGAGGAAACACTGGAGGCAGCTTAGAAATGAATTAGATAAAATAAATAAAAATAAAGTAAGGTAAGATAAAATAAAAAACAAAAGTAAATAATAATTTTTTTTTTCAACAATATTTTTTTATTGAAGTGCATATCAAACTTTATGTCAAATATACAAACATTTTCATTTATATCCCCTCGAACATACATTCATTCACACAGACAAAGAAAATGAGTAAATAAAATGGACAGTGACAACAAACATCAATCTAATGCAAAATAAGTACTAAAAAAAAAAAGACTAAAATGGAGCAAAATAAGTAAATAAATAAATAAAAATAAAATAAAAGGCAGGATCATTTCATAACCTATTGTTCAGTCAGTGTTATCCGTTCCATTGGTCAAAAATGACATAAATGATTCCCAAATCCAAGCAAACTCCTCCTGTTTACCTTTAACAATGTATGTCAATCTCTCCAGTCCAAGACACGTCATCAACTCCTTCTTCCATATTGCCATTGATGGTGGTTCTACATTTTTCCAATATAGAGCAATCACTCTCCTTGCATGGAGAAGTCCAAAGTCGATCATTTTTGATTTCCTCGTTGTTCTGATGGAGTCCTTGGGGTATATTCCGAGGATACAGACTGTTGATGTCAATGGAATGCTGCACTCAACCATCCGTGACAAACATTTAACAACATTTCCCCAAAATACCAAAATCTTAGAGCATTCCCATAGGCAGTGAATCAGAGTTCCCTTTTCAGTCAGACATTTAACACAAACATCAGGAATGTTAGGAGAGATATGATGAAGTTTTGCAGGTGTAATATAAACCCTCATTAACCACTTATACTGAATCAGTTTTAATCTTGTGTTAATTGAATTATTTTGTGCTTTTAGACATGCTCTCCCCCAGTCTTCTTCACTAATATCTTCTTGTGTGTCTGTTCTCCAAGCATTTAATTTATCTAATGCCGATTCTGTCGAGTAATCCACTAAAAGGTTATAGAATCTAGATATGTGTTTTTTACCATTCAAATTATTAATCACTGTTTCCTCAATAATCGATAGCGGGGGTGTGGCCATGAATGTCTCATGTTTTGATGATATAAAACTTCTTAATTGCAAATATTT
The DNA here is from genome assembly GCF_030273125.1 of Centropristis striata. Taxonomy (NCBI): domain Eukaryota; kingdom Metazoa; phylum Chordata; class Actinopteri; order Perciformes; family Serranidae; genus Centropristis; species Centropristis striata. Next base: position 16,576,513 of record NC_081521.1, read on the forward strand.
GAAAAAATGTTTTTGGGGAACTCCATACTTATGAGAAAGTTGATCAAAACTGAGAAGAGTACCTTCAAAATAAAGGTCCGAAACGGTCCCAATTCCCTTCTCTGCCCATAATTTGAACCCCCCATCCAATCCACCAGGCCTGAATTGTCTGTTGCCCCAGATAGGAGTAAATTGTGACAAAATTATTGTTTCATCAACAAAATTATGTACAGCATACCATACTGATATTGTATTTTTAACAAAGGGGTTTCTTGTCTGTTTTTTCAGTGTCTTAATATCCGAGGAATATAAATACTGCTTTATGGGCAAATCTGACACTGATTTTCGTTCAATATTTACCCAAGCAGGTGGTGTGGATGAAGAAAAATAGTACAATGCAGAACTTAATTGGGTAGCCCAATAATACCATTTCAGGTTTGGGACCCGAAGTCCTCCCCTTTCATAGGGTAAAAATAATAACTTGAGCCGGAGTCTACCCTTTCTTTTGTTCCAAATGAACTGGCCAAATATATTATCAATTTTTTTATGGAAGTCACTTGGTAATGGAAGCGGGAGTGCTTGGAAAAGATATATAAATTTGGGTATAATAGACATTTTAATAAGGTTTATGCGACCAATCATTGATATCGGCAAATTAGACCACCGGTCCAACTTTTCTGTCACTTCGTCTACCAGCGGGTTATAGTTTGTAGGGACAATATCGCCAAGTTTTGGGGTAATCTTAATACCCAGATATTTGAATCCATCTTGTGTGGCCATAAATGGTGTATTTATTTTAGGATTGCGTCTTTCTTCTTCATTTAGAAATAACAGTACCGACTTAGATTTGTTTATTCTGTATCCAGAAAACTCACCAAAATTTTCAAGTAAAGTAATCAAATTTGGAATACTACTCCTCAGGTTCGTTAAGAAAAAAATAATATCATCCGCATATAGTGCTATATGATGCTCTATGTCCCAAATCCTGATGCCAGATATATTCCTACGTGTCCTAACTGCGATCGCAAGAGGTTCTATTGCTAATGTGAAAAGCAGAGGAGACAAAGGGCAGCCTTGCCTAGTTGAGCGTTGTAAATGGAAAGGTTTAGAAATTGTATTATTAGTCAATATTTCTGCTCTTGGGTCTGTGTACAGTAATTTAATCCATTTGAGAAATGTTTCTCCTAGACCATATCTAGGGAGTAGATCAAAAAGGTATTTCCATTCTATTCTATCGAATGCTTGACTGGCATCAACTGATAACATTGCAGTGTCTTGGGTATTATTTTTCTCAAACAGTACATTTAAAACTCTCCTGATGTTATGGAAGCCTTGCCGTTGTAATACAAAACCATTCTGATCATTACTGACCAGTTGAGGAAGATATTGTTCTAATCTTTTAGAGAGAGCTTTGCATAATATTTTTGTATCGCATCCCATTAAACTAATGGGCCTGAAAGATGAACAACTGATTGGCGATTTGTCAGGTTTTAGTATCACAGTTATCATAGCTAATCTTAACGATGGTGGAAGAGTTCCTGTTTGATATGATTCGTTAAACATTTCTAATAAAGGTTGCGCGAGTTTCTGTTTAAACTTCTTATAAAATTCTATAGGTATCCCGTCAGGGCCCGGTGCTTTCCCAGTGTTCATACTGCTCATGGCGTCATAAAGATCCTTAACTGTTAATTCCTTGTCCAGTACTTCCTTTTCATCTTCAGATAGGCTCTGGAACTGTAGCTGATCGAGAAATGCCTGTTGTTGTGTAGCTCCTGCATATTCTGATTTGTATAATAATTCATAAAAGTTTCTGAAGGTAGCATTAATTTCAATTGGGTCTGTTGTTAAATCTCCTGACATTGTCTTTATACTGTTAATTGTTCTTTCGGCCTGCATTTTCTTAACCCGCCAAGCCAGTAATTTGCTTGGTTTTTCACCCTGATCATAGTATGCTTGCTTTGTCCATAAGAGGGTTTTAGCAACTTTGTCAGTAGATAGTTTATTGTATTGAGCTCTCATTACTGTTAATTGGTGCTGTTTGTCCTCGTCATTATTCTCGCAAAGATCCATTTCTAGTGTTTTAATCTGTCTTTCCAATGTTTCTATTTCCTTTTTTTGTTGTCTAGTCTTTGAGCTTGTATATTTAATCATTTCCCCCCTTATATATGCTTTGAATGCTTCCCATCTTACACTGGCAGTTGTTTCATCTGTATTTAGCAGGAAATAGTTATCTATGCAGGCTCCTATGAATTTAAGAAAGGATGGATCTTGTAACCAATATACCTGAAACCTCCATCTCGGGGAATGATGGGCAAATACGCCTAAGCATATTTCCATTGAAGCAGCTGCATGATCACTAATCACTATGCTGTCATACCAACAGTTTGTGACATTAATAAGCAGTTCAACAGATATTAGGAAATAATCTATACGTGAATACGTTTTATAAGTAGAAGAATGACAGGAAAATTCCTTTTTGTTTGGATTTTTCTCCCTCCATACATCAACTAGTTTCAGATCTTTTATGAATTCAGTCAGCTTTCTCCTTGTCTGTACGTGTGAGGTATCAGTACCAGTGAGTCGATCCATTACTGGGTCTAACGTACAATTAAAGTCGCCCCCAAAAATATAGAGACCTTCTAAGGTGGACACAGTCAACATTAATTTTTCAAAAAAGGACGGTATGTCCTCGTTAGGACCATAGATATTAATTAGGTTAACCTTACGTGACATAATGTTTCCCTGTGCAATCACATATCTTCCAGTTGGATCTTGAATAGTTTGAGTAATTTGGAATGGAACTGATTTGTGTACAAGGATAGCAACACCTCGAGCATAATTATTATAAGAAGAATAAATCACTTGGCCCGGCCATCTTTTTTTCAGACAAGGTATGTCAGAGGCTATCAGATGGGTTTCTTGTAAGAAAACAATTTTAGACCTGAGATGTTTCAGCCTATTTATAACTTGTTTCAATTTAGTCAATTTTCTAAGCCCCCTAATGTTCCAACTGGTGATCTTGATTTCAGAATTATTCACAGACATAGTGTTTTGCCATTGATAACATCTTCTGATATCCTAATGAGGTTAGAAATGTTAATGATTCTGCCAAAACCATACACAAAAATTTTACACACACTGGAGGGGAAAAGAAAACCTGCAAAAACAACTAGAACAGTGATAACCAAAACGTGAAAAAGTCCCATCCCACTCCCTAGCATTTCCGTTGAAATGCTTTATCACCCTCCCTTTAATAAACCAACTATGGGAGATGCTGATCCACAAATGCTGAGGAGCAGCTAGTCCACGTGCCTTTGACCCTGGACAGAACAGCCATAAGTCCAAACAACCATGTCTTCTATGTGAACATTAACCCCTTTCTCTATTCTCAGTTAAAGCCAATTCTGTTCGTAAAAAATAATAATAATAATAAAAATTAAAATAATTTAAAAAAAACAACAAAAAAAACAAAAAAAACAAAAAACATATGTATATATATATATATATATATATATATATATATATACACACACATACATACACACACACATACACATATACACACACAACAATAATAAAATTAAAAATAATAATTAAGATAAATAAAAAATAAATATTATATATATATATATACATATATATATATATACACATACACCTACATACACATACACACACACACACATATATATACATACATGTACACATACATACATACATACATACACATACACACATACATACATATACACATACATACACACATACATTAACTAATAATAATAATAATAATAATAAATTATTATTATTAATAATAATAATAAAAAAATAAAAAATAAAAATAAATAAAATAAAAAAGAATAATAAATGAGATTGCGTTAAACAATGCTTTACCAGAAGTAACGTTGGCTTATTTGTTGCACCACAGAAAATAATGCAATAAAATAATTTTTATCACATTCCCTTATTTGAAATTCTGACCCTGTCTAAAAGTTTTAACCATTCCTTATCTATTTAGGAAACATTTAGCAACACTATAACAAAAAAAAAAAACAGTCTTTATCAGTCTCTGTGCATCGTTTATAATACCGGGTCCGCTGTTGTTTATCGTCTTGGTGCGTTCAATGTCTGTCGTAACTTCAGGAACTGTGTATCACGTCCTGTACAGTCTTTATGCGGGTCGTGTTATGCCTTGGTGGAACCTCTCGGCTTCTTGCGGTGTTGAAAAGAGATGAATTCTTCCATTGTGAAGCACTCTCAATTTACAAGGATTGTGATGAAATCCACGAAAACTTCCCATGGCCACGAACTGCTTCACAACTGGGGCAAACTCTCGCCGAATACGAACCGTTTCTGCAGACAGATCCTGAGAGAAAGACAGCTTACTGTCGCCGTGCATGATGTCTCGCTTTCTTGCTTCACGATACACAAACTCCTTCTCCTGAAACTTTAAAAAAGCGGATAAGAACCGCTCGGTTCTGGTTAGGTTTGGCCGGTGCCAGTGTGCGATGAACTCGCTCCAGAGTGAAAGTTTTGTCAGGAAAGCCGAGCCATTGCGGTAGCATGTCATTTACATAGTCGTAGAGTGTCTCATTTCTTCAGCTCGTTCACGTAGACCAAAAAGCCGCAGGTTCTTTCGTCTGCCTCGATTTTCCAGATCTTCTGTTTTTGATTCCAGATAGGCAATTCGTTTAGTGGCTGAGGCTAGTGCCTCTTGAGTGTGTTGCAGCTCGTCTTCTGTTGTTGCTATACGTGTTTCTGCCTCTCCGATACGTGTTGTATTTGCAACCACGTCTTGTTCCACGCCTGAAAGTTTGCTTTCAATCGCCACAATTGAGTTTGCCACATCCGACAGACTGTTATCAATGTTGTCCAATTTTGATCCAAAGTCCGAGCGGAGGGACTTCAGCTCTGTCAGCACGTCAGCCACATTTGCCATGATGCTAGTTTCATTAGCCAACGTCGCTGTCAGAGAAGTTGTCTCAACGATACTTGCCTTGCGTGCTCTGGTGAAAATGTCGTAGGGTTTCGATTCGGATGGTTCTGACATATCCAGAGCCGCTATCTTTCCTCGAAAATTATCGGTGCATTTGTGGGGTTTTATAAAGTTTGTGTTTGGCTGTGTGGAGCTTTCAGGCTACGCTGCCATCTTCAAGTAAATAATAATAATAATTCTAATGAGAAGAAAGAGTAAAAAAAATAAAATAGTAGAGCATGATAATATATATAGAGAGAGGAAAAATATTTTTAAATGGTTCAAGGAAAAGCCAAATTAAAAAGATAAGTCTTAAGTTTGCTCTTAAAAATCTGAAGCGTCTCTGATGCCGTCAGTCTTCAGGGAGGCTGTTCCACAAACATGGACCACAGTGAGGAAACGATGCCTCACAGTGGGTTTTCATTCTAACTTTTGGTATTATTAAAAGGCCACTCCGAGAAGACCTGAGAGTCCTCGAGGGTTCATAGGATAAAAGTAAATCAGATAAATAGGCTGGACTAAGCCCACTAAGAGGTTTATAAACCAGTAAAAGAATCTCAAAATCGACCTCTCTGTTCTCCTGCAGGTGAAGAAGAACAGCTCCCCGCCCCTCTCCCTGTACGGACAGCTGCTTTGGCGGGAGTTCTTCTACACCACGGCCACCAACAACCCGCGCTTCGACAAGATGGAGGGGAACCCCATCTGCGTCCGCATCCCCTGGGACAAGAACCCCGAAGCGCTGGCCAAGTGGGCCGAGGCCAAGACGGGTTTCCCCTGGATAGACGCCATCATGACCCAACTGAGACAGGAGGGCTGGATCCACCACCTGGCCCGGCACGCTGTGGCCTGCTTCCTAACCAGGGGCGACCTGTGGATCAGCTGGGAGGAGGGCATGAAGGTGAGCTTGCAGGGGAGGGATGGGAGGGTGGGGACGGAAATGATCAGCTCTAAACAAACACTAGCAGCCGTTTAATCCTGTGGCTTTAAATATGAAAGGCACACATCATTTCCAGAAGCCAGAAAAATCTCCAGATGATATTTCAGATCTTGTGTTCTGTCCTCTGAACATGGCAACAGTAGTTTGAAGCTTCATTTGTGACTTTCAGAGTTTAAATCTGCACTGTGTAACTTTGATTTATTCATTTATTGCATGTTAATCCCTGCTGGTATCTTGCACGTTGCAGAGAGGCTACACTGATATTATTAATGTGTTTTTATTTATGTATAGCCTTTGAAAAACAACTTTTTCACTGTGGTCAAAAATCTGCTTTTCTGTGTGCACCTGTGTCAGCAACAGACTTTTTTCTTTTTTCTTGGTCAGACTGAATAATTAAAGTTAGCGGACTACAGTAGGTACTTTGTGACTGTTGCAGCATCATTTGCACGAACCTCTGCACAGATCAGCACCAGTGAGTTTGAGTTAGATCATAAAAACCTGTTAATTTTGTTGCCATTTCTGTCATATAATGATGCTGTAAGCCTGAGGTAGAGACTATGCAAGAATAAGTCATTTGTTATGATTATTATATTTTTCAAATTGAGGATTTTGTTCAAGGGTATTTTTTTAGCGTGATAACCATAAAATATAACCATAGATATTTGCAGCTTTATTTGAAAGCCTCAGTATAAAACCACACCGGTCTGTGTGTTAGATATAAATATAGATATAACTTTATTGTCTGTTCTACAGTATAAACAGAAATTTGTCTTTGACACGGCTTCATCACAAATTAAAACACACTTACAAACACATTCACACACAACAACAGATAAAGCCTATTTTGTGGTGTTAAGGACAGTTCTTGCAGAGGGGATGAAGGATTTCTTGTAAATGTTTTTCCGGGCCAGTGGGGTTCTGTATCGTCTGCCTGAAGGAGTGGTGCAGGGGGTGGGAGGGGTCCTCAGTGATGAGGGGGGCTGTCACTACTGAGCAACTGTACAGTTCAGTCAGAAGGAGTTGGGCTGTTTAGCGTGATCACCATAATGAGTGTGTCTGCTGCAACCATGTTGGATCCGTAAGAAAACTACAAGCTTCCATCTGTCAACTAGTACGGGTCATCGTCTTGCTGATCCTCCCCGTTCTGTGATTGGAGCCCTAAAACACGGCTAAGAAATGGCCGTAATTGCCAGACTGTGTTGCAGTTCAAAATTAAATCGAGCGTGCAAGGCAGTATGGGTATACCCAGGCTTATAAAGTATAACAACAGACATCTGAAAGCCTCCGTATGAAACCTCTCTCTCTCCCTCTCCCTCTGTGTGTGTGTTTCAGGTGTTTGAGGAGCTTCTTCTCGATGCAGACTGGAGCGTGAATGCGGGCAGCTGGATGTGGCTGTCCTGCAGTTCATTTTTCCAGCAGTTTTTCCATTGCTACTGCCCCGTGGGCTTCGGCAGGCGCACCGACCCCAACGGGGACTTCATAAGGTGGGTACCTTTCCTAGCAGCGTCCCTTGATGCGAACAGCTGAGCGCCCCACCTGGAAGGCTCCCTTCCTCCCTCTGTCTTTCTGCAACACAGGCACACAGGGACACACACTGAGAGAGCTGGAACACACACACATCCGCACACATAGAAAGTGAATGTAGGTTGAGTGTGTCAGACGAGCTGTAGAAACAGGTCTACAGTCATGGAACCGCCTTGTTTTCTTCAGTTTCTTGTTCATTTTAATGGCTTGTACAACTAAAGGTACATTTTTTTGGACAAATATAATGATAACAACAAAAATAGCTTGATAAGAGTTTAATTTTAGAGCTGATATCTAGACATTTTCCATGGTTTTATTGATGATGATTTTGGTTATTATCAAGAAATCCATTTTAAATGTTTAGATATCAGCTCTTAAATGAAACTCTTATCAGCTGTTTTTGATGTTATCATTACATTTGTCCAAACAAATGTACCTTTAGTTATACAATTGAAGAAAACAGTAATCTAATAAATTTTCCATGACTGTATGTGGCAGGATAAGCATCACTTTGAGCAGCTATGAGAAGGGTTTGTTATCTCCTACACGCCATGAAAAATCTTTATTTATGAATAAGAACCTTCTGCTGGAGATCAGAGAGCTTTTGTAATGACAGAGCATGACAGAGGCAGAGAGAGAGATGGAGGGATGAAAGGGCTCCTCCAGATCTCGTGGTAAGTGAATGAAAGAGAACACACATCCTCTCCTCCTCTTCTTTTTTTTATTTCTCCCGTCGGTCCATTTTCTCTTCTGTTGAACTTCAGCACTTTAGTCTGTGTGAATCAGGCATGTCTTCTGTAATGATGTTAGTGTTCACAGTGCGTGCCTTTAATTGTCTGTGATTGTCCCTCTGGTGATTGTGTACGCGTCGTATATCTCTAGGTTACATATTTATCCATCAGATTGTTTTTACTGCAGAGGCGTAGACTCTTCTTCTCTTTCTCTCGATGTGGCTCTGTGTTTGTCTTTTTTTGGCTCATCTGTTTTTTGGGGGATTGGGGGAAAAGTTCAGCTATCCCTCTCCCCTTCGTAGATTGTAGCTGATTGTTTTTAAGATGATTGGCCGCTCTCACGCGCCATCCCCGCCCCCCAGGAGCAGCCGGGCTGCCGCTCGGGCCTGCCTTGGATGGAGGTCGGGGACCGAGTGGAGAAATCGGTGGTCGTTTGTTTTTACTTACCTGTGCCACCCTGGGGGACTGGACTTAGCCCGCGCCCCAGCAGCACCCTCTGGGTGGGTTTGTGACTCGGCAGCGTCTCATTCCGTCAAAAGGGATTCTGACCACTTGGTAGGGAAATGCAAACGCCTTGCCTGTATTTGTTGGGTAGAGGACTGTGGAGCATTCCCCAGAGGGGTGTGAGGAGGGGCGGGGCCAGCGCTGGGCCACCTCCTCAGATCCTTTGTGAAATGTTCACGGTGCTCTGCTTATGTGAATACAGCCCTGCCAGCCCAGGAGGACCCACAGTGTGTTTGTATGCGTGGGTGTGTGTGTGTGTGTGTGTGTGTGTTTTTCTCTGACATTGAGAAACACAAACACACACACAGATGCACATGCGCAAACATGCACACACACATGCACACACATGCGCACACTCGCACATGCAAACATGTACATGCGCACGCAAACACATACAGACACACACACACACACACACACTCATTCTCTGCAGGGCTGCTCAACGGACTGGCAGGTCACAGATCTTCCTGGCAAAAGGGTTGTGGTCCCTTTTGGTGAAATGAGGGGGCCTCCTAGTGGGCCGGCCCAGAGTGTGGCGCTGCGGTTGTGGGAGGAGTCAGTCAGCAGGGGGGCTTTGGGCCTGCTGACCACTTAAAAGACAACCACCACAGTCTGAGGGTCAGGGGGAGCAGGCATGAGCTATTTTCTCAGTCCACCACTGTCTGATCATGGGGGGAAAGGGGGGGGGGGGCTGGAGCTGTGGGGTCCAATGGGAGACTTCTGTCATCGACTACAGACTCTCAGGTTAACTTTTGCTTCTTTTACTAGATTTTTAGCTGGGTTTTTTTAAACCTAAAGTGAGGGAGCAGGAGTGTGGATGCTTTGAGAAGGAATAAACCTGTAGATATTTTCTCAATTAAAGCAGAAAAGGTAGAAAATGAATTAATTCAATAAAATCTCTCGATGGCAGAACTTTCACACTGTACAGCTGCTCTGGTCAGGGAGGGAAGGGGGGGCGGGGGGGGAGGGTCAATACACTCTGCTTTCTAACCGCGTGTTGCAGTATTCGTCTCCTAGCATCTCCAATGGGCTGTGATCTCTCTAGCGATGGGGCGGTCTCCGTAGAAACCGGAGCGCCGTCCGTCGCGTCTCGGTCCACACAGCCGCTCCGCTCCACCCCCCCCCCCCCCCCCCCCCCCGCCTGCCTGCCTCTCAGCGCTGCACTGAGCCGCTTCCCACAGTTCACCTTGCCCCCCTCCTCTGTCCTGTCTGTCTCCCCTCCTCGGACTGGGTAAGGTCGGATCACGTGCAGTAGGTAGGTGGCCTCTCTTTGTCACATGGAGCAAACCCACGAGCGCCCGAGGGAAAAATAAACAACAAAACAAAGCAGAAAGCTTGCAGCAGGTTGGAACGGTACTGTGAGATGTTGAGTTGAGTTTCACCTCTTCGAGGATCACACTGTGTGTCTGCAGCGTGGCTGCTATCACACCTTACAGTAACAGTTGTTCGGGACACAGCTGCCCGTCGTCTCGTGTTTCCTCTCTGTGCACTGTGACGGTAACTCCCTGCAGTGCAGACACAATCCACAAAAAAGTCCACACAAGAGTTTGGGGACTCTGTTTCCTCTCATGCCGTGCAGTGTTGTGGTTGTTTGTAGCTTTCATTTTGTAGCAGCTATTTCTTACCTGTAAGCATGAAGTGCTGAAGACCAGCATGCTTTTTATCAGTTACAGTACACACCAAGGCTGTAAAATGAAATGTATCACTCATTTATAGTGTTAAAACACCTTTGAAAAGCATCTTATCAGCATGAATATTGATTAGATTAAAGAAGAATACAATTGTACTGCATTCAACTAATAACTGAAATTGAAAAAAACAAGTCTTGTAATATTTCAGACACATTTTTCCCCCCTAACCTTTAAGAGAAGCCCCTCTGCCTCCCAGCATCACTATGTAACCTTCAGCAGCAGGTTGACACAAACCTGCATATCTAATGTCTCCCTGTGCTTCTAGACGATACTTACCTGTCCTCCGAGGTTTCCCTGCTAAGTACATCTACGACCCGTGGAACGCTCCGGAGTCCGTGCAGGCCGCCGCCAAGTGCATCATCGGCGTGCAATACCCCAAGCCCATGGTGCACCACGCAGAGGCGAGCCGGCTCAACATCGAGAGGATGAAGCAGATCTACCAGCAGCTCAGCCGATACCGGGGACTGGGTAAGAGACAAAACCTATATAAATCTATATAAAATCTATATGAATCTATAAGTCCTGCAGCTCTATGGAATCAGCACAATCAGAACAACTCAAACATGTCTTTGTGCAGAATAACACAGTTAGAATGACAGAAATCAGAAAAAAAAATTGAATTTCTCTGATCTATATATCTATATCTATATCTATATATATATCTATATATTAAATTGTGACAAACTTTTGTGACACTTTTATAAGTGTCTCCAAAAAATACCATAACAAAATAAAAATATATTTAAAAAAAGTCACAAAGAGACCAAAAATATCTCCAAAAAATATAAAAATATCAAAAGACACAAAATTACCAAAAAATATATAATACCACCAAAACCAGTTTTCTCCACATATTGTACATCTTGAAATATTGTCATTTTCCCAGCGTGTAAACAGCCTCTACTGTCCTCTCCGCTCTGTGTAAGGGTGGTTGACGTGAACTCAAATTCAAAGTGAAAAAAATAATAATTCAAAAATATATGTCAAATGATATATAATTATATTCCCTTATATGTGAATAATTCAAAACTGAATGTGTCCATTTCTAATTCTTCACATATTATTCACTTTTTGGTGTGGTAGTCCTAAAATGTGTCCACCGGTGCAACACAATAAAGAATGTCATTATTTAATTCAGAGAATGTTGGACAGATAAGATAGATAAGCCAAAGGCATATTAGTTGGTCCCAATTATATTTCCACATCAAACATACCCCCAAAAAATTCAGAATTATGTTATTTATATACTATAAGATGTACACATAGAGACTTCACCCAAATGCCTGGGTTACGTTCATTATAATTGGTATAAAACCCAAGGAATCTTCATTTCATCCTTATAGCTGCATAGTGATGATAACATTATTGTACTATCCCACACTTTTTACATACATTTTTCATTAAAATACCTTTTCCACTCACAATTCAATTTGTTGCACCACAGGACATTCCGTTGCACCATTGGACAACAGAGTACTAGTATGCCCATGTCGTGTACAAAGTCAAATTAATTATCAAACATTGTCAAATTTACTTTCTGCGTCTCTCTCTCAGGAAGTTCTCTTTCCTCTCAGGATCTTCATTCAGCCTCTCCCTAAACTTCCTAGACCTTTCCTTGGTGGTCATCTCAGCCTCTCACTTTCAACATGGAAATCAAACTAGCTTTAACAAAACAGGGAAGGAAGGTTTGAGTTGTGTTGTCCTCAAATTCTGAGGTTAAGAGAAAAAAAGCTACTTAAATTAGTCATTAAAAGTTGCTCTCGTTAAGGTTGAGGAAGTTTGCACCCATCCATGATCTGATGTCAGCCAGACAATCAAGCAATGGCTGGAGTGCAGCCTGCCCATCAACATTAAGAGGCAAATATAGCTGGACATCTTCTGCAAAGCAGTGGAAGGAGATGTTATGTTTGACTAGGATGTCCCCTAGGGGTAAAATATATAATAGGAAGAGGATGGGACCTAGTATAGAGCCCTGAGGGACCCCACAGGTGAGGGGGGCAACAGAGGAGAAGAAATCCCCAAGCAGGACAGAGAAGCTCCCGCCATCCAAATGCGGCCGTCCATTAACCTCCATTCATTTTTTAGACTCGGATTATATCTCTTTTGCATATTTAAACTAATTTTTCAATAAAACTTGTAATACAAAAAATGTTTGTTTACATGTTTGCTTTCACTATGTTAATTTTCATTATGATAGGAGTAAAGGAAAAAAATAAGTGAAACTGACTTCATGTTGTACTATAGGACAGTGCGTTTCACCAGTGGACATTTTCGAAATCAATGCTAGTTTGCGGCCTAGCTATATGAGAGACATTCTTCATCCTGAGTAACAGTGTTAAGGTTTACATTATTTTCAATTATCAATCAATGTAAATTGATAAAAATATTCAGATCAATACTTAAACTGCGTTGTACCAAAGGACTACCTTAAGACGACCAGTTCCAACACTGCACGGAAATAGTAATATTATGAAAATATTTGAGACAGAAGTGATCTTGTGTGCAGTCCACCTGCTCCAGAGATGTCTTCTGTCCTTCCTGATTCTGGAAGGACCCCTCTCAGTAATGGGGTGGTCACATTAATGCCTGTTTTATGTCTACATAATGGCGTTGCTCCAGGAGGACACCAGTTTTGCGGACAAAATGTAATGTGTCATAATAACTCTACATAGGGACCTTAACACTTATATCCTCTAGATTCATTAAGTAAACACTCGTATGACATGCATTCAAGTATTTTAATGTATTTAGATTCATTTTTCATTAAATTACAGTTGTTTTAAGATAAGTAATGCTACCTAGTACAGTTGCACCGGTGGACAAATGTCATGTTCAAAACAGAATATTTGCATAGTTGAAGAACGATACTCATTGTTTGCAGATGGATTAGATGTAGAAGAATGAACTGCATATTAAAACATTAATTTTAATGAAATATTATCAAATTTTAGTAATATTTGTCACTGGGAACACAAAAATTGAGCGTCACGTCAACCACCCGTAAACAGCCTCTCCTGTCCTCTTCTCTCTGCTCTGTGTAAACAGCCTCTCCTGTCCTGTCCTCTCCTCTCTGCTCTGTGCAAACAGCCTCTCCTGTCCTCTCCTCTCTGCTCTGTGTAAACAGAGTTTCAGTGTCACATGAGCAGAATCAGTCATGGCTTCACACCAGTCATGTTTCTATCATTTGTTTCTCTACACTTTCTGAAGATTCTCATGAGAAAAGCTTGATGATAACACCAAACTTTGATAAAACTTGACATGAAAGAACAATAAGAAGTTGTCCAGTTGAATCTAATTCCTTAATACATATTTTCTCTCATGGAGCCAGAGTTGTCCGATCAGCAACCTCTTATTTAAAATAATTTTTCTCTCTGGCTCAATCTCTTCTTCTTCTCCTGTTTGCTAAGGGACACACAGCTCCTGTCACTGAGGATCACAATTTAATGTTTTTAACAGGATCTGTAGAATAGAGTGATTCTTTCCCGCATGTCTTCCCCTCTGTTTCCCCCTGTCACTCTCAATAAAGCCTTGAAAATGGCCAAAAAAATGTCTTGAAAACAAAACATCAAAATCATCTCTACTCGCAAAAGACAAAATAAATAATCAGTGTGTGTGTGTGTTTCAGGCCTGCTGGCGTCAGTGCCGTCCACCAATGGGAACGGGAGCGGAGGGATGATGGCGTACTCTCCCGGAGAGCAGCAGCCAGGGACCAACAACAACAACTCACACTGTAAGTCAACGTCTGGATTTGTTTGTTTAGTTTTATTTTTCCCGCTGTGCAGAACCTTCAGAACAATAAACTTCTGTTTCAGTGCCTGCAGCACCGGCGGGCTCGGTTGCCATGGGTAATGGCAGTGGCAGCATCCTGCTCAACTTTCACAATGAAGAAGACATGCGGCCAAGTGGCGGACAGCAGCGACTGCAGCCGCACCCACAACAACAACAACAACAGCAGCAGCAGCAACAATCTCAGCAGCAGCAGGAGCAGCAGCATGGTAGGCGTCAGATCGCACTCAGTCTCATCACCAGAATATAAAGAGAAGTGTTAGTGTAAAGGGCAGATTGATTTTTGGTTCATGCTGCAGGAAGAACTCTTTATTCAAAAGTTTGAATATTACAAAAGACCAATTTTTAAAAGTATTTTTAATATTTTTAAATGTTGGCCTCTGAAAAGTACGTCCATCTATGTGACTCAATACTTGGTTGTGACTGTTTGACTTGAGCTACTGGAAAGGACTTTTAAATCATATTAATTGAGATGCACCTGTAGCACATTTCATACAGGTTAGTGCACTCTAAAAAACACATTTTTTGACTTTTTAAATCTATTTTTTAGTCCAGCTTTTATATTTAATTCTATATACAGATATATTTTATTTTTTATTATTATTATTTATATTTTTGTATGTATGTATTTATTTTTGTTTGTTATTTTATGTTAATAATGTTAATTTTATAGTATTTTATATTGTGTTATATAATGGAAATATTAGAAAATAATGAAAATAATACTGCAAATGTAGCTAAGTACATTTATTTAAGTACTGTACTAAAGTATAATTTTGAGTTACACCCACTTAACTTTCCATTTATGTGACTTTATTCTTCTACTCCACTACATTTAGCTGCCAGCTTAAGTTACTATTCAGATCAGATTTAACATGAAAACATGATCATTTAAAAGTATTTTTAATAAATGAAGCCACATCACAGTGTATTTATTAATGATCCTCAGTTTGTATAAAGAGTCTGGACTGTGTTGCAGGATACCACTCAGTGCCAGACGCCAGCCAGCCCGTCACCAGCAGCCACCTCTACCATGAGTTCGCTGTGCCTCAACACCCGGGTACGTTCACTCATCTCTTTAATACTAGTGCTGTGCCCGTACGAAGTATGTATTGGTATAGTGGGGATTAAGTAGATTTTTCAATTATGGCCAATGAGGTTGTGTGTGAAGTTGGGATGTACAATGAGGTGTAATACTCTTGCGTAGTGTTAATATACAAAGTATATTGGGTAATACATGGATGTACATTGAGATATAAAGAGACACAGAAATTGTTATTTTAACACAGAAACACTATCTTTCCGTCCGTATTATACTTAGACGTGTGTTTTTACTGTTTTCAATGGATCAAACTGATGCAGAAGAAAGGGCTTAAATCTTTGCTTAGCATGCTAATCGTGAGATAGCACATTACGCAGTATGCTGCACTAAAAGTACATTAACATAGGGTGACCATATTTTGATTTCCAAAAAAGAGGACAATCGGCACGGCCTCGAGACACAAATTCAGACAGGCTTCTCGGAGGTTGATGAACATGCTTTATTATGCTTCAATGGTGCAAAATTAACTTCTGTAATAAAATAAAAATTAAATCTGTAAAAACTTGTAACAAAATAATAGCTCTCGTAGACTCTTTTCAAATAAATGAATAAATAATATGAAATAATGTTCTAAATATGAACTCTTCTGTTAGAAAATCTAGCTTCAACAATATATCTCTTAATAACTGCAATAAGATAAATAATAGAGTCTCACAAAGATACTAACTTAACAAACAAAAAGGATCTATACTTTTCATCTTTAGTTGTCTTTGAGCTTTGAGCTTTGAGATCTCCAGCACCTTTATTAGACACTGGCACATATGTGCCAGCATTGCACACGGTGCACTCCGCCTCCCACCTGTCCCGACCGGGACGGTACGTCGGAAATTTTTTTTGCAGTTCATCTGTGAAGCTGCACTTACGCTTCGGTATTTCCCGTGCAATGCTGCTCCGCTGTTCGATCTGCCATCTGTCTGCTCTGCTCTCTGTCTCTCTCTGTGTGTGTGTGTGTGCGCGGCGCTGACCCGCCCACTAGGCAGCCTCTTGGTAATTACGTCTCGCAAAACTGTGTGCAAAGCGCCGGTCAATTTACGTGCACGTGTACTGGTCCTATGAAAAACAGTGAACAACGGACATTTTCGTGAATTTATAAAACCCGGCCGGACGCCCCGGACGGGACGTAAAAAGTGGACATGTCTGGGCAAAAGAGGACGCTTGGTCACCCTAATTAACATGAACCCAATTAGCTGATATACTATATTACATGCAAGTATCTCCTATCAAATGATTATGGACATTACGCTAAGCAACATGAATGTCATCCATGAATTACATAGTAATGCAACATAAGAAGTGTATAAAGCTAAATCTCTGCTTAGCATGCTAATCAAGAATAACAGGATTTGCATATTACATGCAGACCACTACAACATCTGCAGCTCCATAAAACACTTACTTTTCATAAGGTACGCACACCATCAAACACATACACATTGAACATTGATATTCGCTGGAAACTATTTTCGAACATTATTGGAAAATCAAACCTTGTAGCGCACTTTAAAACTCCAAAAGAAAGGTAGGCTAAATAGACTTACAGATGAGATGAGTCAGGCGTTGAAATCCAGAGTGAATTGTGTTACTGACCAGGCCTATCACACAATGGGGCAGAGCTCCCCTAAAAGGCGTCCGATCAGAAACAGTGCAATGCTGCAACACGTCCTACGTAAATAATGACATTATGAAAAATGAATTAAAAAATCTTCAAAATCGAGGATGCACACCTTCGTGCCATGTACAAGCCACAAATGAAATCTGAGGTCAGTCTGACTAACGGTCAGTGAGATATGCCCTAGACACACACACACACACACACACACACAGACACAGACGCTTCTTGCTTTTATAGATAGATGCTGCTGGGACTTCATAAATACAGCTACATGAAAAATATGTTAACCCTTTGAAATTACCTTGTATTCTGCAGTAATTTGTCATAAAATGTGATGTGATCTACATCTGAGGCTAGACAAACACACTGGCCCTCATTTATCAAACAAGCACACGTCACAAAGTGAGTGTAAAGTGGCCGTACAATCCTTTCTACAAGGCTCTGCATTTATCAGTTTAGACGTGAGCGGAGGGTACGATCAGATCTCAGTCTGCTCTCAGCTGGTGTTGAACGTTTGAGTCAGCATGAAGTCCACACGTCTGAGTCTGAGAATTGATCTTAGACTATTGTAGAATTCTTACTAAATGTAAAGAGGTGAATAATATCTCTCCATCATAATAATAATAATAATTGGATATTATACAGGCTATTGGGCTTTATTTATCAAGATTTATAAATGAAATAGTTGAATGCTCCACTGCTATCCTGCTGACAGCACCACTGATTTCCTTCCTTTTCACTTTTTATGTTGCCAAACAAAACCAGTTTGTTGTGTTGCAGCTGTTGGAAGTCAGTGTTTCACTTTCTGCCTCTGAGAAATTCCTCTTCTTTTGGGATTAAAACTTACTTTACAACATTGTTTACCTCCTTCAACCAAAAAGCTGTGAAAACTTTTAAGTGTGTGCAAATGTAAAATATTCACCAAACTCGTTGGAATATCCTGGTACATCTCAAGAAATTACAATATTGTGAAAAAGTTAAATATTTTTGGTCTATTATTTCAAAAAGTGAAATTATATAGATTTATTAGGCACCTAGCCCCAAAAAATTATCAAATATAGTTGAAAAGTAAAGATATACAAACAAAAGAAACACACAAAAGATGGGTGGTGATAAAAGAATAGATAGAATGATAAAATAAATAAGAATAATAAAAATTAGTAAATTAATAAACAAATAAAAAGATAAATAAAATCAATAAAAAATAACAACTACCTAACTTATTATATATACATATTTATATTTAATTTAAAAAAAAATTGTAGTAAAAACATAGATAAAAATAAATACAGTCAGGTCCGGAAATATTTGGACAGTGACACAATTTTCATAATTGTGTCCCTGTACGCTACCACACAGATATTGAAATGAAATAATTGAGATGCAATTGAAGTGCAGAATTTCAGCTTTCATTTGAGAGTATTTACAGCAAAATTGGAGGAAGGGTTTAGGAAATGCAACAATTTTCATACATAGACCGCTCATTTCAAGGGACCTAAAGTAATTGGACAATTAACTCAAAGCGTTCTCATGAGCAGGTGTGGGCTATTCCCTCGTTATTTCATCATCAATTAAGCAGGCAAAAGGCCTGGAGTTGATTTCATGTGTGGCATTGTCATTTGGAAGTGTTTGCTGCGAATCCACAACATGCGGTCAAAGGAGCTCTCAATGCAAGTGAAACAGGCCATCCTCAGGCTGAGAAAAAAGAAGAAATCCATCAGAGAGATAGCAGAAACATTAGGAGTGGCCAAATCAACAGTTTGGTACATTCTGAGAAAAAAGGAACGCACTGGTGAGCTCGGCAACCCAAAAAGGCCCGGACGTCCACGGAAGACAACAGCGGTTGATGACCGCAGGATCGTTTCAATGGTAAAGAAGAACCCCTTCACAACATCTACTGAGGTGAGACAGACTCTCCAGGAAGTTGGCATATCATTATCCAAGTCTACCATAAAGAGAAGACTTCACAAGAGCAAATACAGAGGGTTCACAACAAGGTGCAAACCATTCATAAGCCTCAAGAATAGAAAGGCCAGATTAGAGTTCGCCAAAACACATCTAAAAAAGCCAGCCCAGTTCTGGAACAGTATTCTTTGGACAGATGAAACTAAGATCAACCTGTACCAGAATGATGGGAAGAGAAAAGTATGGAGAAGGCTTGGAACGGCTCATGAACCGAAGCACACCACATCATCTGTAAAACATGGTGGAGGCAGTGTGATGGCTTGGGCATGCATGGCTTTTAATGGCACTGGGTCATCAGTGTTTATTGATGATGTGACAGCAGACGGAAGCAGCCTCATGAATTCTGAAGTCTATAGGAACATTCTGTCTGCTCACATTCAGCCAAATTCAGCAAAGTTGATTGGACGGCGCTTCACCATACAGATGGACAATGACCCAAAACATACTGCGAAAGCAACCCAGGAGTTTTACAAGGCAAAGAAGTGGAATATTCTACAATGGCCGAGTCAATCCGATCGAGAATGCATTCCACTTGCTTAAGACAAAACTTAAGGCAGAAAGACCTGCAAACAAACAACAACTGAAGACAGCTGCAGTCAAGGCCTGGGAAAGCATCACAAAGGAGGAAACCCGGCGTTTGGTGATGTCCATGGGTTCCAGACTTCAGGCAGTCATCGCCTGCAAAGGATTCTCAACAAAATATTAAGAATGAACATTTTATTTATGATTATATTCATTTGTCCAATTACTTTAGGTCCTTTAAAATGAGGGGATTATGTTTGAAAATTGTTGCAATTCCTAAACCCTTCCTTCAATTTTGTTGTGAATACCCTCAAATTAAAGCTGGAATTCTGCACTTCAATTGCATCTCGATTATTTCATTTCAAATCCATTGTGGTAGCGTACAGAACCAAAATTATGAAAATTGTGTCACTGTCCAAATATTTCCGGACCTGACTGTAAGTAAATACAATTAAAGGGAAAACAAACAAAGGCTCAGCTCATTTCAGTGCTCAATTCACAGTCATCAGACATCTTGTGCTATTGACATAAGACAAAAAGGGATTCCAGGACTTCTCAAATGAGACGGCCTTACCAGTCAAAGTCAGTTTAATTTTCTCTAATTTAAGAAAATAAAGCACCTCCTTAACCCAGTGTGAATAGGTAGGTGGGACTGGGGATTTCCATTTTAACAGTATCAACCTCCTGGCCAGCAGAGTAGTGAATGCTATCAAGTCCTTTTTAGCTGGGGAAAGAGTAAGTGGGAAAGGCCATACACCAAATAGGGCAGTTAAAGCATTGGGAGTCACATCCCTTCCGGTCACCTTGGATAAAGTACTAAAGAACTCAGACCAAAATCTAGTCAGAGAAGAACAGTTCCAAAACATGTGTGAATAATTAGCTGTGGCTTGTTGGCATTGATCACATATGGGAGACACTGTATCAAATATTTTTGCAAGCCACGCTTTAGTGTAGTGAGCTCGATGGAGAATTCGACATTGCATAAAGCTGTGTCCAGCACAGATGGAAGACTTATGTACTCTCCGTAAAATCTCCTCCCAAACATCATCTAGAATCACCTCTCCAAGATCTGTCTCCCAAACTGTTTTAAGTACAGTAGAAGAGCCTTGACACAGGTTAAAGATATTTAAATGAATATAAAGAGATTGCCCCCTTTAATGAAAGGGGCTTCAGAAATTTCTAAAAAAAAACCCTAAAGATATCTAAAAAAATGACCTTGAGGAAGCAAAAATGTATCTTTCAATTGCTGAAAAGAGGCAAAAATAGAATCAACATACAGGTCTCTAAAAGTTTTTATGCCCAGCCTAGCCCATATAGAGATGGTGCTGTCCAATAATGATGGGGGAAAATAGGATTAGCTGCAAGTGGAGCACCAATAGAAAGTGTTTGCAGGCCAAAATGACGTCTAAATTGAGACCAAATTTTAATACTGGGGGCCACTATCACATTGTTAGTTTAACCAGAAGTAGAAAAAGACGAGTGAGTACAATAAGGCTTTCAGTGATACCGGATAAACAGAATTTGCTTCCAAGATC
The DNA here is from genome assembly GCF_030273125.1 of Centropristis striata. NCBI lineage: Eukaryota > Metazoa > Chordata > Actinopteri > Perciformes > Serranidae > Centropristis > Centropristis striata. Next base: position 16,597,376 of record NC_081521.1, read on the forward strand.
AACCATGATGAAGGGACCTCAATATCTCCATAATTAACCCAATAGTTCAAATTTCTAATCTTTTTTGCTCATAATAGTAAAGGAAGTGTGGCATTACCACAACAGCTTACTCTTGATTCTTCAGTGCAAAATGGAAGAATTAGAAAATAATAAAAATAGAAATTAACAAACTTTTCAGAAGCCTGACATTTGTGTTTAAAATATCCTTTTGCTTTATTGATCTTATGTAATATTCAAATTTTCTGAGACACTGAGTTTTGTGTTTTCATTATCTCTAAGCCAGAATCATCAATTACAAGAAATATGGCTTGAAATATTTCACTCTATGTGTAATGAATCTATATAATCTATATAGAGAGATATAGAGAGTTTCACTTTCTGAAATGATTGACAACAAATATTGAACTTTTTCATGATATTCTAATTTTTTGAGATGTACCTGTATACTTTTTATTTCACATGTATTCGCATGTATTAGTATTATGCATAGGATTTTTTATTCAGTCAAATGTAACATTTGCTGAGTTTGTTGATTTTTTTTAAAAACTTTATTGAAGGTTTGTAATTGGGATTTCCCCATTACTGTATATTTCTTTAAAATGTCTATTTAGCTCCAGTTGTTATTTGAGGGCCAACATGCTTAACCCATTAACGCCTAAAGCGCCTGGAAAAAAATGCCTGGAAAACCTATGGGCGATTTTCAAATGACCCCCTAAAACCTGAAGTTTTTCTGGAAATTCAACACCTACTAAATAATAGATTTTTCAGCCTCTGTAGCAGATAAAAATGAAATTCAAAAAGTATTTGAGAGCTTATACCCGTGGCTTTCATACGAAGTTGAGTTTATTTGTCCAAACCTTCAATAAAGTTTTTTTTAAAAATCAACAAACTCAGCAAATGTTACATTTGACTGAATAAAAAAATCCTATGCATAATACTAATACATGCCCATTAGCAAGATGCAAACATGCTATGACCACTGGAAGAACAAGACATAGTTCTCATTAGCCTACTCTAATAAAAAAAAAAAAAAATCATAATAATAATAATAATAAATAATAATAATACATTTTATATATTGCACTTTTCAGGGTACTCAATGACGCATAAAGTAATATAAGACATAAACAGTCATGATTTCTTATATCATCATCACAATCAATTAGCCTATTATTATTATTAATATTAATATATTATTAATAATATTATTATCTCCAGATGGCCACAAATCTGTCTGTTCTTTGGTGAAAATATGTCGTCTAAAAACATATTCCTCATCCATAAATCCCGGTCGATTGGTTCCGAGGGTTCAAAGTCCGGATCAGCAATTAAATGATCGGCGCTGTTTTAATCAGATCTTTTCCGTCACTTACTGCTGAGCTCCTCCGCTATAGTCGTCTTCCGTCATGATTTCAAAGTTCTGGAAAAGTCCGATGTTGCATTGCGACACTCCCGCATGTATTCTGATCATGTTCTGATGCATTACATTGGCCAAGAGACCGAAAATAGGTGGAAAAAAATACAAATACTACAAAATGACATATCCGCTGTCCCGGCCTTAATGGTAGAGTGACGCAACAGCGCTCCCGGCTTTAATGGTAGAAATGCGGTAATGCTTTCCCGGCGTCAATGGGTTAACCTAAAACCACACAAACAATTATAATATTTCATGTATTTCTTGAAATTATCCATGAAACATTCATAGTGCTGGTGGAAAAAGTAAATGAACCCTCTATTTAATAACTAGTCAAGCCTCCTCTGGCAGCAAAAACCTCAACCAAACTCTTCTGATAGCTGCTGAACTGGTGAATACCTGAAGTCTTGGTGTAAAGACCAAAGAAAGATAAAAAAAAAAATCAAAGACACAAAACCACAAAAGATCTATAAATATCAAAAAAGAAACAAAATGACATGAAATAAAACCATTGGAAGGTTTTAACTGTAAACCTTCTGAAAACCTTCTGTAAAGGTCCTTCCCTAAAGGACCTTTGCACTAAAATTCATTATAGAGTTAATTTAATGCACTCAGCAGTAGATGTGTACTCACACATCTACCGAAATTAAAGAAAACAAGATGGTCTAATCATTTTTTCCATGACTGAAGTTTTTCTTGCAACTGTACTGTGTGTGGTTTTTGTCAGCGGCCACTAGAGGGCGCCGCTGCTCCACCAGCTTCTTCCCTCAGCTGGTCCCTCAGCTGGTCCCTCAGCGCTCACACATCCCTCAACTCGACTGTTTTCTGATGAGAATCCCGTTTTCCCTCCTCAGCGCTCCTCCTGCACGGCAGAGGAAGCCTCACAGGGAAGCGGGAGCGTGAGTCGGAACGAGACGGCTCGGCAGAGAAGGATCCGGCGTCCTGCTCAGTGCACAAGATGCAGCGGCAGAGTGCAGAGGTCAGTGCAACCGCCTGATGATGTCACTGTCAATGTCAATGTCAAACATTTTTATTGTTTTTTATGTTAATTTTATAGTACTTTATATTATTTTATATTTATATTATATTATTATAGTACTTATTTATTTTTTTTTTTTTTAATTATATGATGTGCATTGTACTCTCTAATACCCTTATTATTATTATTATTGTTATTATTACTATTATTTTTATTATTATTAGGGCCTCGGGGCAAATGCACCGAGCACTACTGTTATACTGTGGATTTTTTCTTCTTCCTCTTCCGGACGCAATTTCGTCCCGCTACTAGTCCTAGTCCTAGAACTTGAAGAGTTGCAGGACAAATTATATATCAAAACGTGCGGTTTGATCGGGATCAGTGTGCTATTACTTTTCTCTACAGAATACGAACAGAAACTGCCCAAAATTTTGCATTGAAATGAATGGGACGGCTGACAATAAATGAGCGAAAAATAACAATAATTGGAGATTTTTAAACGTCTACTTCTCCGGCATAATTTCACCTAGAGACTCCATTTAAACTTTAAACAGTAGACACAAGTCTTGTGTATCGGTGTATTAATACACGTTTTTCGATAGGTCATATAGTTTTTTATCAATCTCTGTTCAATGACCATGATCATTTTTGGAGAAATTCTGAGATTTTAATGGATGTGTATTGCACGGAATGTTCGTGTCACAGTGTGTGACATCATCGCCAGAGTGTAGAGGGAGAGAAAAAATTGTCAAAAAATTAATTTGAAAACTGCGCTCCTCACACATGCATACATATGCTTCAAACACACACACGCACACACACACAGACACGCGCACACACACACACACACAGACACACACACACACACACAGGTAACTTTATGTGATTTTAATTACACACACACACACACACACACACATACACACACACACACACACACACACTCATTTTGAGGTTAAAGAGCATAGTTTGAAATCTCTGAAGAATCTCATCATAGTGTACACACACCGGCAGTAGCCCCTGTGGCCCTTTCAGAATTTCCCCAGAGGAAATTTTCTAGTTATTATTATTATTATTATTATTATTATTATTTTAAAGCACCTTTCACAAACAAATGGGAGGAATTAATCCCTGGGAAAATAATCCACTTTGTCACTCTGATGACTTGAGTCAGTCAGTCGGCTGTGACTCACTGATGCATATCTTATTGAGTTCATCCATCGATACTTTGAAGGGGAATCACTTCAGTTTTGGTCTTTTCACAATAGGAAAAATACTGAAACGCATCTGTATGCGAGATGACTTAATTTCTCAGTGTATTATTATAAGTTATGCAAACGACTCGCCAATTACACTTAGACCAGTAAGCCTGTGTGGAATGTGTAGGCGTGTAGTTCTTATTTGTAGACGAGCATGTCTCGGCGTGTAGAGCTGAGACTCCTGCAGTGTGACCTCACAGAGGTGTGATCATATTAAATCATTAGAGAGATCAAGAATATTACTCAGCATTATTTTCTTGCTCCTCATTCAAGGAATGTCATGAAGCTAATATAGAAATTAAAGAATAACCATCAATGCCTGATGAATCTGGACTAAATCTTATTCATCAGTGGTCAGATTCTACACTGGTAATGGTGTTATGGGTTTATATGAAAAATGATTAAGATTAGTTCACATTCAATGACTCAATGATTTTAATTTGTTGTTTTTGTGTCGTCAGTCCTGGGGACACAAGGGGTTAATTTGATTGGTCCCAAATAAATAAGAACTGTTGTATTGACCCTCTGAACGTATGTTTTCTTCAGAGATCGCCAAAACACAGGGAAAAAAAATGGAAAAACAGGCATAATTGTCGGAATTTGAAGTTATTAGGGCCACGGGGCAATCGCACCGAGCACTGGTCCCATACAGCAATAGCTGTAGGGACCAGGCAAAGCCCGAGCACTATTGTTACGCAATCTCGTCCCGCTACTAGTCCTACAACTTGAAGAGTTGCAGGACAAATTATATATCAAAACGTGTGTTTTGTTTAAATTACCTTAAAATTAGTTGTATTTTGCTTAAAATAGCAAAATTATCTGCCAATGGAACCAGAATTTGGTTTGTCAAGTTTTTTCAAAACAAGTAAAAAAATATCTAATATCCTTCTCATTTTTTTCTGAAGCATTTCTAGATATTTCTAGATCTTTTCCTGGATTTTCTGAGAGCTTTTCTGGATTCTAGATTGATTATTTTTTAGATTTTTCTTGATCCTTCTCTAGATTTTCCTAAGGTATTTCAAGATATTTCTAGATCTTTTTCTGGATTTTCTAGATTATTTTTCTAGAATCTAGAAAAGCTTCAGAAAAATCTAGAGAAGGATCAAGAAAAATATAGAAACATCTAGAAAAGATTAAGAAAAATTAAAAGGATCTAGAAAAATCTAGAAAATGATCTAGAAATGCTCTTGTAAAAACTAGAAAAAAATTCAGAAAAAGATAAAAAAAAAATTAGAATATGATCTAGAAAGCAAATATCTAGAAAATACAGAAAGAGATCTAGAAATGCTTTCAAAAAATGAAGAAAAAGGATTAATAAAAATCTAGAAAATAATCAAGAAAAATCTAGAAAAGCTCTAGAGATAGAGGTTTTTTTTCAATATCACTTTCTAGAGTTTTCTAGATCCTTCTCTAAAAAATTTAAAGCATTTCTAGATATTTCTAGATCTTTTTCTGAATTTTCTAGAGTTTTTATAGAATCTAGAAATGGTTTAGAAAAATCTAGAAAATGATCTAGAAATATCTAGAAAGATTTCGAAAAATTAAAAGGATCTAGAAAAATCTAGAAAATGATCTAGAAATGCTCTTGTAAAAACTAGAAAAAAAATCCAGAAAAAGTTTTTGAAAAAATCTAGAATATGATCTTGAATACAAATATCTAGAAAATCCAGAAATAGATCTAGAAATGTCTAGAAATGCTTTCGAAAAATCTAGAGAAGGATTAAGAAAAATCTAGAAAATAATCAAGAAAAATCTAGAAAAGCTCTAGATCTCTAGATTATTTTTCAATATCACCTTCTAGGTTGTTCTAGATCCTTCTCTAAATTTTTCTAAAGCTTTTCTCGATCTTTCTAGACTTTTTTCTCAATTTGTTTCCTAGTTTTTCCTAGTATGTTCGTGTCACAGTGTGTGACATCATTGCAAGAGTGTGGAGGGAGAGAAAAAATTGTCAAAAAATAAATTTGAAAACTGTGCTCCAGGCCGCAAATTCCACTCTACAGAAATAATTTATACATAGAAACGTAGGAAAATTTGTCTTCTCACTCACAATCCTCTTGTAAAGCTGTCAGAGTTATAGTTTGGGCGTAGGACGCACAGATGCACCACCAACACACAGCCTCATTGGCTCCCATATTAAAAATGCAGGAAGATTTCTGAAAAAGGGAGATGTAACAGTTTTTTTTAGATCGCTCTAAGAAAGCTATTTTTTCATTTTTCTTAAAAAAAACAACATATGTAGATGTTCAGGAAAAACCCAGGACGCTCAAAGTGAGGTCGGATCAATGATAGGTATTATGGTTTTGCCAAAAATGCTTTCTGTTTGAGGCTAGAAATTCCAGTCCGTCCACCTCTGTCCCGAAACATTCAGCATCTCATCATAGTGGACACACACCAGCAGTAGTCCCCGTGGCCCTTTCAGAATTTCCCCTGAGGAAATTTTCTAGTTGAACATGTCATAGCTTACAGAAGTTTACTTTAGAAATAGTGACCAAAACTTGTGTTAAAATGTTGATATTTGTGTCAGAATCTCTTTCTTCTCCATGTGTCATTTAAAATAAAGCGTTTGCGCTAACCAGATCCTGTTAAAAACATTAAATTATGCTCCTCAGAGACACTGTGAAGACATGATTGATTCTGCTGAGACCAACGGTCCCGTGACAAATATTCACTGATCTGTTTACACAGAGCAGAAAGGAGAGGACAGGAGAGGCTGTTTACACAGAGCAGAGAGGAGAGGACAGGAGAGGCTGTTTACACAGAGCAGAGAGGAGAGGACAGGAGAGGCTGTTTACACAGAGCAGAGAGGACAGGAGGGGCTGGAAACATGACAATACTTCAATACATACAATATGTCATGAAAACGTTGTTGTTTGATTTTTCATTTTGTGTAAATCTTTTGTAATCTTTTTGTGTTTTTGCAGCTTTTTTGGCATTTGTGTCTTTTTTTTATTTACAACATTCCAGACACTATTTCCCCACTGCGGGATAAAGAGTGTTATCTTATCTTGTGGGCACTAGGGAAAGTGTTTGTATATAAATTCCTTTATATTCCCATTTTTTTATATATATATATATATATATATATATATATATACACATATATATATACATATATATATATACACATATATATATACATATATATATATATATATATATATATATATATATATATATATATATATATATATATATACATATATATATATATTACATGTTTGAGTTGAGTTGTTCTGATTGTGCTGATTCCATAGAGCTGCAGGACTTAAATATATAGATTAATAGAGATTTAATATGTTGCAGTGAAACACAAGGACACAGAGAGGACAATGTAAAAAGAGCAATAAAACATCCTGAAACAGCTTGTTGGGGTTGGAAAAGGACAATTTAACATTTCTACATTTTAACATGAGTGTAATTAAATGTATTGATATTTACAGAAAATAATAGAATGTGCTATTCTGAGGAGGGAATAGAAGTAGGTGTGTTTTCCAGAGAGTTGACGCAGGTGAAGAGGACAGTAAAGATAACACGCTGATGAGGCTTCGTCTCCCTGTGTGTGTGCTTAAAGAAAACATGTCAGTCGTGGGTGTTTTCATGCTGCTGGTGTTTAGTTGCCCTTTCTACTTCACAATGAATTATAAATGTGATTGTTGATGTCAGCCGGTCTCAGTACAGCAGCAGAGAGAGTTGTGTGGTGTGTTCCGTCGGAGTAAATACGTTTCATTGTTACTGTGTGTCATCTATGTAAATGTCAGCCTGTCATTAAGTTACGTGCTCACAATAAAAAATACAAAGCAGCTGTTTGGATGGAGGACAGTAGCCAGGCACAACAAACAATAAGCAGCGGAAAGTTAGGGAGGAATCGGAGCTTCCTGCCTTCACATGACATTTCCACTGAGTGATAATCTACAGAGAGAAAATGTGACCTGTTGCTTATGATTTATGTTCTGTTTGGAGGCAGAAAATAATACTTATTCATAGCACCTTTCATACAGGTTATTGCACTGCAAAGTACTTTTTTCTTTTTCTTTCTAGCGTGTGTGCGTGTGCGTGTGTGTGCGTGTGCGCATGTGTGTGCGTGCGTGTGTGTGTGTGTGTGTGTGTGGCTCTGCTCTGCTCTGCTCTCATGGTGCAGAGAGAGAGAAAGTGACTGAGTGGTGTTTTCTCTGTGTCCTCTCTGCAGACGTCCTAGAGCCGTGGCGAGGAGTCCCGACCACCATGAGTCACCGTCCGTCCGGCGGAAAGAGGAACTCCCCTCCACCTGGCCTCCACCCGCCGGCTCCTCCTCAAACACCATAAACTGCATCTAAAGTGCTCTCTGTTCCTCTGTTCCTACAGGCAGAGGGGGTAAACATGAAGGTGAAAATGTGATTTATTTTTTTTCTAGAAGGGCTTTAACGTCAAACAGTCCGATGACCTCTGACCTTTTGCGTGTGTAAAAAGAAACAAAAACGCCTCAAACTTTGCAGATTATTTATAATAAAAAGAAGAGAAAAAAAACTACATTATTGTCTTAAAAGTGCTGCCAGCAGCCAGTAAATACTGTGTAAACTCTGAAGCAGCTATAAATGTAAGTGATGGAATGTTTGTTCATGTTTTTAAGCTGCACACACATTAATTCATTAATCACTATGGTAACCAACTTCTGTACAGCTCCAGTGTTGCATCACACATGCAGTCACAATATTTTCTCTCACAAATGTATAAACGCTGTTCATGCTGATATTTAATGTTTATGTTTCTCAAGCTTGTAAATATGCGAATTTGCTATTTTATTTTATATTATTTGCTGACCATCCACAAATGAAGGATGTGTTCCTCATCTTTAAACTACATTTTAACTAAACAAAAACATTGTAAAGAACTCATTCTGTCCCCGGGTGCTCAGTTAACCACAGAACAGTTATTAAAGAACCACCCGTCTCTGATGTTGCTTCATCACACTTCTTTATATAATGAAAAATGATGAAGTCCTTGTGTGCAGTAACTTTTTTTCAGGGTCATTTTTGAGAATATTAATCATAGAAAAATGTGTTTCTGTCTCACATGTAAGTGCACAGCTCTCCCTGCAGTGAGTGACTACATAAAGCACACAGAGATCTAATGAGTAATGCGCCGCTGCCTGCAGGTTATTAGCATCATGGTGTTGGTAGCTGACGAGTATCTGACAGTGCGTGCATCTCAGAGACATCAAAGATTACCAACTGGTTTCTTTCTTTTTTTTGGTGTTTAAAACATGTTTACAGTGTTAGATGGCTGTAAAACTGCCTTTAGAGTGTGGCATTATGGGTAACAGAGTGCTGGTGTAGCTGTTTTTGTAGTTCTAATGTGTTGAGAGGTCATCAGAGGCAGACATGTAGCTGAACACAACAACTGAAACATAAAACACAAGAAGATCTCTGCTCATGAACATCAGTGAAACATGAGCTGGCTCTGTTCTGTCTGTTTATTGAGAATTATAGTTATAGCTTCTGACTGTCAAAGTCTGTATAAATCTTTCTGCTGTGTTTTTCGCCCTTCAGTTAGTCAGTCGTCACATTTTCACCTCTCTGTTACCTCTCGCGGGTAAAAACACTCTGCCTGTAGAGGAGAAACATCTCTGTTGGAAATATTTGCTGTGCAACATGTTCAAAAACCAAAAAACAAAAAAAAACTCAATGCGGTTAATTTTTTTTGCAAGAGGATGTGGAAGTCTGTCGGACGGCGTGAGGACGGAGGCGGACGGCTGCAAACTCCTCTCAACAGTGTCACATTTTTCTAAGATTTCATATAAAACCAAAAACTTGCTGAACAAAAAAGGAAGGAAAAAAACTCAGTCGAGACACTAAAAGACGTGAGGCATCTGATCTGACTGAGTCCGAGTCTGTCTGCAGGACAGAAACCAACATTCCTCAGAAACAGTGAAGCCTCCTGATGCTGCAGGACTCTCTGCTGCATAGGAAGCTCAGCATCACACACCGCTTCCTGCAGCAACTCTGCGACCTGGATATGTTTGAAATTGGCCACATCTATAGAGACGGGCCGCACAGTGTCTGCTGCAGCAGCGTGTGAGAGGACGCTCTGACAGCAGGGAGACTTTAAGCTGGTGTCTGAATTAAATTCCACCCTCCACAATCACCTTTTACTGCTGGTGAGAAGAAAGCAGGCGAACAGAACCAGAGAATGTATGATTCCCCTGTAAATTACACCCAGCAGCCTCTATAGCTGATGTTAAAACACACACACACACACACGCAAAACGTCAAGTAAATTTCACAGATAAAAATGCTGCAATTTCTCAAATTAACAGCAATCGTGATTATTTTTCAACAGTCTGACACTTGCAGAGAGCTTTTATTGTGGAATCAAAGAGGAAGTGATGTCTGTTTAAAAAAACAATGATGCAACAGCTGTAGAAATAAAATGTCAAGATATATTGGGAGTGGATAAGAATACAATATAAAACTTTTACGATAATAAATAAAGTATCTGTCTTGTAAAAAAGGCAGATGCACACACACAAACACACTAAACATCAAGTACTTTTCACAGATAAATAAGCTACAATTTCTCAAATTAAAATCAATTCCTCATTGTTTTTCAACAGTCTTCCACTGTGAAATCAAACAGGAAGTGATGACTGTTAAAAAAAACTGATGCAACAGCTGCAGAAATAAAATATCAGGATATCTTCGGAGTAGATAAAAATTCAGGAATTAACTTTTACAATAATAAAGTATCGTATTGAAGACAGACAGACACACACACACACACACATACACAGAGCCTTGTCAGCTTTTGGACAGAGTAAAGAGAAGTCTGTTGTCTACCCTGTTGTTCCCATCAGACACCTTTCTCCTCATTACACTTCTACAATGGTTTCTGATGAAAAACATCACGAAACACATAAAGTGACGAATCAAAAACTCTGGTTGATGAAATAAATATTTCACCAAAAATAGCCTTCAGTTAAAGCGACGATAAAGAACTTTAACAGTGCTGATTCTGGCGCCCTCTGTGGTCACACACGTTAGTTTCTGCTCATGAGCATTTGTTTAGGAAGCGTGAAAGGAGGATTTTTTTTTAGCATGATTTCCCTTTGTTTTAACTGCTGTTTGCAGGATGCACATTGATGACTTATGGATCTGTTTGTTGTACAACTTAAAGAGGAACTTTTGTTTCAGCCACAAACGTAAATTCATATAGTGATAGAGAAAAAAACATATTTTTTCTATTTCTTAAATATAATAAACATTAGAGGTGTGAATCACAATATGATTTTATCCTGATACTTGAGTCACGATATGATAATTTTGCAATTGTAAGCATTGTGTCATATGGTGAGTATTGATACAATATATTGTGATTTAACTGTTTAACTGCATTTTGTGTCACAAAATTACATTCAATCCAGAATTGTTTTGTCCAATCAGAGAAAATTCTCAGTGTATTCATCTCACTTCAGTCTTTTTATTTGTCCACAATGAGAGTCAAACCCACAGACTGACCAACAAAGTATTCAGTCGAACTGAACTGAACTGATATCAAACATGTATGGATGACAACAACTGCAGCATTTTACCAAACTTTCAAAAACAAAAAGCTTCACTGCTAAAAATGTTTTGCAGTGGTATTACCACAATTTCCTGACACGATATCCTGACACACATGGTGCCTATAGATTCCTTAGATCTTCTAGTTTCATATGATACCAGGATCTACAGGATATTCCTAAAAGTGAGCCTGGTAAATATCGATACTTGGCACCATGAATCGATAGAATATTGCCACGCAAGATATTGCAATACTATGCTGTCTTGGTTTTTTTTCCACCTCTAAAAGACATATTCTATTCATTGTCCCTTGATCAGCCATAACCACAAATATAACATCAAAAAGAAAAAAGTTCCTCCTGCTTCCTTCTTACTCTGTGCAGTAAATTATTATCCACACTGTAAAACCCAATGTCGGTTGTTAATTATAACCAATTTTTCCTTTTCAATGCAACAAAGATTTGTGCAAAAATTTTAACCTAAAATATTGAGTCAAATAGCGAGATTCATTTGAGTTAACTCCATTGTCTTTGTTGTCTTGACAAAAAATTATTTCGCAGCATGGACACTCAAATATTTAAGTTGAAACAACAAGTTGGGTTTTACAGTGCAGATCCAGGGAAGGTGTTAGGAATAACTTTGTCATATAGAAGCATCAGCATTAAACTGAGATGGTTAAAATCTCCTTGGCATTGCTTTAAGACGTTCCTATCCCTGTACGTTTGCAAGCGTCTGCAGATTGGGGCTGCAGATGTGCGACGGCGCCTCGCTGTCGCCTCCTGACAGAGTCCTGGTTTCGTCGGAGGCGCAGTGAGTCGTGTCCGTGTACAGTTCTCGATATTTGTTCCTCTGTGAGCCCTGGAGCGTGGAGGGAGGGGGAGATAAAAGTATTGTAGTGTTTTCTGTATTATATTTCTGTATGTTCTCAAGAGGATTTGAGAATTGTTAGTTTTTGTAGCTTTTATCACTATGAAAAAAAAAAACAAGTTGAACCAAGTTTTTGTTTGTATGTTTTGTTTCGACCTTCTGTGACAAGAAGGTCGAAACAGATGCTGTCCATCATCTGCAATATGACGCGCTCTCGCTGTCTCTCTTTGTGTTGTGAAAGGCTTTTCTTGTGACAGAAAATTAAAATTGTTACAACTTGACACATTTTCACTTTCATTATTGGCATTGAAACTGGAGTCTTTTTGAGACTGATACCAATTTTACATATGTTTCCCAATATGACTGTAAAGGTCCCCAGAAGGCTGCTTATAAATAACTAAAGAACGACAATATTTAACCCTCTGAACCCCAACAAACTGTTTCAGGGCAGTTTTTTTTGTTTTGCCTTTTTTCCATTCTCCTCTCTGTGTCTTTGTGTTTCACTGCAATATGTAAAATCTCTATAAGTCCTGCAGCTCTATGGAATCAGCACAATCAGAATAACTCAAACATGTCTTTGTGCAGAATAACACAGTTAGAATGACAGAAATAAAATAAAAAAGTCAATAAAATGGAATTTATATATCAACCCATTGTGATAATGGCAAGTGTCACGAATGATGTAAAAAAAAAAAAAAGACAAAATTACCAATACAAGGTGCAAAAATCTAAAAAAGACATCATAACCGATGATCTGTTCAAGGACCGTCAGAAAGTTCAGACTCTGACAGTAATGCCTGTTTTACAGTTTCTTTCTGTGATAAACGGTGTATTTTCTGCGATTCCTTAAAGAAAACACAAGTTTAATTTCCCCAGCAGGATGGAGAGTTAAACTGGAATCTAAACAAGCTTTTCTCTGCATCATGGAGAACAATGCTTCTTATAAAATACTTTCTACAACCCGCCATGTTTTTTATGCTCTTTACCATCAGTTTGGATCCAATATGTTACAGTTCTCCTCCTGTCTCTGTATCTGAACCACCTATTTAGCCTGTTGTCTGCCTCAGATAACACTCAGCTCGTATTAGACGCTTTTATCTGCTCAACCTCCCTGTCTTCTCTCTGCTGCTCTCATTCCTCTTCACTCTTATCCTCTCTCTCATTACCTCTGCTCCTTGTTATTTTCTTCAGAAGTGAGGACTTGCTCTGATATTTTCTCTTCTGCAGTTTTTAGAGCTTCGATTTGTCGTTTGGAAAACCCCTCAGTCCACTCAGATTCTAACAAACTGTTGAATATTCATCAGCCAGATCTGATGCTTGTCAGCTAGCAGTTTCTTCTTCTTTTTCCTCATCAGGCCACTTCTTTGTCATCCTCTTCAAGCTTCTCCTCCTTCATGTCCTCATCTTTCTCAAGCTTTATCTCACCTTTCTTTTCCTCTGTTGTCGCTTTTTTCAGTACATAAATCGACATCTTTCTTTTTTCAAGAAGTCACGCAAAGGGTTGATAGAAGAGACATATTCAAAGAATTTTAAGCAAATTACATCAACCAAAAAAAAGTGAACTCATTGCGTTTCCATCAGCCGACAGATTCTGACAGAAATATCAACATTTTAAGAAGTTTTGGTCAATTAAAAAAAAAAAACACCAACATCAACCTGTTCAATAAGTTCAAATTCCAACGATTATGCCTGTTTTTCCAGTTTCTTTCTGTGTTCCGGCGATCTCTGAAGAAAACATACGTTTAGAGGGTCAATACAACAGTTCTTATTTATTTGGGACCAATCAAATTAACCCCTTGTGTCCCGAGGACTGACGACACGAAAACAACAAATTAAAATCATTGAATCATTGAATGTGAACTAATCTTATTCATTTTTCATATAAACCCAAAACACCATTACCAGTGTAGAATCTGACCACTGATGAATAAGATTTAGTCCAGATTCATCAGGCATTGATGGTTATTCTTTAATTTCTGTATTAGCTTCATGACATTCCTTGAATGAGGAGCAAGAAAATAATGTTGAGAAATATTCTTGATCTCTCTAATGATTTAATATGATCACACCTCTGTGAGGTCACACTGCAGGAGTCTCAGCTCTACACGCCGAGACATGCTCGTCTACAAATAAGAACTATGGGAATGAATTACAATTATCATGATACTTGCTTGTCAAGACAGTCTAATACCGCCCATCGATCACAAGTCGAAACTTTCCCCCGACCCACACAAGTCTGATTGTGTGGGATGAGAGGATTACCCCAAAGCAACATGTGAAAGTGCACACGCAATCACAAAATGCATGTTTCGATGGGAGTCCCAGGGGCACACCTGGCAGAGCACCTACACATACCACACAGGCTTAGTCCTGCAAGCACGTTGCCTGGGTTCGAATCCAGAGCCATTTCCTGCATGTCTCCCCCTTTCTCTCTGAATCTCTCGACTCTCGATAAAGCTAAAAAAAATGCATGTTTCACGAGGCTGTGATTATTCTAAAGGTCACAGCAGCTCATTTTATACACTGAGCTCAAGTTTCACTCATTAACATCATCACACATGAACATTGGGCTCATTGAATCCACAAGAGTCTCAGCTTTCCTGTCAGACCCGTGTTATGCAGCTCACAGACTGTTTAGGGACCCCAGGGTGCACAAATATTCATATGCAATAGGGGATTTTGAGCGAAAACTGCAGGTTTCTGCCCCAAACTGCATGCTAGAAGAAGAGAGAAGAGACTCGTCTGGACACATAGAACCCAATTTATGTGGATATCTGGAGGTCAGTGGTCAAGGGACCCCTTTGAAAATGTACAATTGGGCTCATTGAATCCACAAGAGTCTCAGCTTTCCAGTCAGACCCGATTTATGCAGCTCACAGACTGTTTAGGGACCCCAGGATGCACAAAGATTGACATACAAGAGGACAAAATAACATTTTACTGCAGGAGAAACACGGACGGATATGCAGTAGATGCTGTGTTTACAGAAACATTTCCATATGGACAGTGATACAGGTAGCATGTGGACAGGTGAGTCTGTGGAAACAACAACAGAGAGTTTGAGGGTTGTGATGATGTTCAGAGAGTTTAAATGACACACTGAGCATGTCATTAAGGCTGGGCCATGTTTCAGGGTGTTTTTGCAATAATGATATAGTTTAAATACTAAAAAAAATGCATATAAATCAGATTTTTTAAAATGTTTTTTGAGCCTGTAAAAATAGAAATTGTACAACAAAATAAAACTTAACCATACATCTGAATTGCCGTGTAAAGTGCAATTCTCAACAGCTTACTCTTGACTCTCAATGCAAAATGGAAATATTAGAAAATAATAAAAAATAATACTCCAAATGTAACTAAATACATTTACTCAAGTACTGTACTGAAGAAGTTTTGAGTTACGTCTATTTCACTTTTCCATTTATGTAACTTAATACTTTACTTTACCTCAAGATATTTATCTGACAGCAAAATAATAGTCAACCAATATCTATAGAATATATAAAACAATATCTGAGTACTTTACTTGAGTTACTTTCATTACATTTTGTTGAAGCTGCTTTTGTTCTTTATCTTCACTAAGTTAAGAATGATTTGATATCGATGTGTAGGAATGTTGCCATTGTTGTGATATGCATTTTTTCTGGAGGTTATTTGGTGCTGCTGATCGCTTCTGAAGTAAGCTACTTTCATGTTGTTTATCTCAGCACCATGGCAACGCAGTAGCTGTATCATAATAAATCCCTGGAATATGGGGGAAGACACCTGCCAATGTCCCGTAAGAGTGACAGCAGCCAGAGGTGGACAGATTTTCTGGCCTCGAACAGAAAGCATTTTTGGCAAAACCATAATACCTATCATTGATCTGACTTCACTTTGAGCATCCTGAGTTCTTCCTGAACGTCTACATATGTTTTTTTTAAAAAGAAAAATGAAAATATAGCTTTGTTAGAGCGATCTAAAAAAACTGTTACTTCTCCCTTTTTTCATAAATCTTCCGGCGATTTTAATATGGGAGCCAATGAGGCTGTTGGTGGTGTTGGTGGCACATCTGGGCGTCCTACGCCCAAACTTTAACTCTGACAGCTTTACCAAAGGATTGTGAGTGAGAAGACTAATTTTCCTACATTTCTATGTATAAATTATTTCTGTAGAGTGGAATTTGCGGCCTGGAGCGCAGTTTTCAAAATTATTTTTTGACCCAGAATCCCCAGAATAACAGTGCGATTGCCCCAAGGCCCTAATAACGACAAACTGCAGGATGCGGTAATGTCTGGTTTCACAGCTGTGAGGCCTCATGGACCCTGTAGACCTCATTCTAGAGGCTACTTCCAAGTTGGTCTACAAAAATATGTAATTAGGGCCTTGGGGCAATCGCACCGAGCACTGGTCCCTAGCGGTTTGATTGGGATCGGTGTGCTATTACTTTTCTCTACAGAATACAAATTTTTATTCCTCTGAAAAACTGCCCAAAATTTTGCATTGAAATGAATGGGACGGCCGGAAAAAAATGAGCGAAAAAGAACAATAATTGGAGATTTTTTAACCGTCTACTTCTCCGGCATAATTTCACCTAGAGACTCCATTTAAACTTTAAACAGTAGACACAAGTCTTGTGTATCGGTGTATTAATCCACATTTCATATAGTTTTTTATCAATCCCTGTTCAATGACCATGATCATTTTTGGAGAAATTCTGAGATTATAATGGGTGTGTATTGCACGGAATGTTCATGTCACAGTGTGTGACATCCTCGCCAGAGTGTAGAGGGAGAGAAAAAATAAATTTGAAAACTGCGCTCCAGGCCGCAAATTCCACTCTACAGAAATAATTTATACATAGAAATGTAGGAAAATTTGTCTTCTCACTCACAATCCTTTGGTAAAGCTGTCAGAGTTATAGTTTGGGCGTATGACGCACAGATGCGTCACCAACACCACCAACAGCCTCATTGGCTCCCCTCATTAAAAACGCAGGAAGATTTCGGAAAAAAGGAAGATGGAACAGTTTTTTTAGATCGCTCTAACAAAGCTATTTTTTAATTTTTCTTTAAAAAAAATCATGTATGTATATGTACACACACACACACACACACACATTTTGAGGTTAAAGGGCATAGTTTGAAATCTCTGAAGAATCTCATCATAGTGTACACACACCGGCAGTAGCCCCGTGGCCCTTTCAAAATTTCCCCAGAGGAAATTTTCTAGTTTATGTTGCTCTCTATACAGACTTTTGATTTTTCAATTACATGTGTTATTTTAATTTGATTGTTTTAATTCAACATATACAAATATTATAACCTCATAACATAAGAGCAGTTTTGTGCACCCCCTTTGGTTTCACAGATGGGGTCGTCCTCCCCAGTCCTCATGACAACGATTAATAAACTGATGATGTTTCTTACAAATATAGCAATGCAAATACACACACACACACACACGAACACACACACACAATCCATTTCCCTACCTCCTCTTCTGTCACCACTCTCACTCCATCCCCACCAAAACTTTTGCTTAATCACAATAGATTTCTGTGTGTGAGTCAGCAGATGCAAAGCATGTAGCAGCATGACCCGGCGAGGCTACAAGCAAGATAAATTTAGAAACTTGCCTTATCATGACCTCACCTACGTTTCTTCATACAACACCTGAACCCCTGTGGTTTCCCTGTGTACACAGAGCTGGGGCTGGGGCCACAGGATCTTTAGGGGGAGATAGCAGGTCAACAGTAGATGCCACATAGAACTGTTGTAAAAACATGTGAAAGTTGATTGTTGTAAAATCGGCAATTGCAGGTACATGATGTACTTGGATTCAGTATCTTTCCATAAGCTAACCCTAACCCTAACCCTAAGCTGACAGTTCTAAGTAAGGTGGAACACTCTGCAACGACAGGCGGCAGACACTATTCAACATTAATCAATCATAGCTTTAATCAGAGCATGAAAGTGGGATTACTCACAGCTAAAACCGAGTACAACAACAATGAAGTTGACTAAGCACAGTGGACTGCACTGGTGTCACGGCACTCAAACAAAGGACAGAAACTACAACTTTGAAAGCTTATTATATGCCTGATGCAACTGTGAAAACTCCTGTTAGGGCATAGTTATCGCAATAGCAACCATTCTAACTTTAGTCTCAGTGATTACAATCTTGCAGCATTCCTGCAAAGCTCATTGAAGGATATGAAGGAAAGCCATATGTATGTTACTGTTACTGATGCTACTGTATTTTAGGCTTTCTGGATGATTTTTAATCTTCTATGTTACTTGAGGAAATTTCCATTTGGAGATGGCATTGATCCAAGATTCCCAAAAATCTCTTTTACACACAAATGACCTCATCGTGCCAGGAGCATCAAGTATAATTTATCACTGCTGTATTTGACTTACTTCACATTAACTTAGTCTATCATAACATGTGTTACCAGTAGCAGCTCAAAACCAGATAATTTACTGCATTTATAAAGCCATGAGATTAATATTGAGCAGAATAGACCTCATGGACCCTATGGACCCCATGGAACCTGTAGACTCCATGGACCCTGTGGACTCCATGTACCCTGTAGACCCCATGGACCCTGTAGACCCCATGGACCCTGTAGACTCCATGGACCCTTTAGACCCCATGGACCCTGTAGACTCCATGGACCCTGTAGACCCCATGGACCCTGTAGACCTCATGGATGGCCATATGTATGTTACTGTTACTGATGCTACTGTATTATAGGCTTTCTGGATGATTTTAATCTTCTATGTTACTTGAGGAAATTTCCATTTGGAGATGGCATTGATCCAAGATTCCCAAACATCTCTTTTACGCACAAATGACCTCATCATGCCAGGAGCATGAAGTGTAACTTATCATTGCTTTGAACAACAATAAATTCAACATTGCTACATTGTAGCAAGTGGTACCGAGGCATTAGACACATGTTTTGGCCTGTTTAAGGCACAGTGATTCAGGTTCCCCTGAAGCTGTGTATCTCACCTCAAAATTACCTCTGGAAGCTGCGTCTTATTAGACCCTGTCTGTGGCCTTTGTGATTCATCAGAAAAAAAATCTAATAAAATTAACGTCAAAACAACAGGGACTTTAATAATTTATTTTGTAGGTATTACGTGCTGAGCATCTGCTGGCAGTGCAGGTACAGACGAGCACAAAGGAGTGAGAGGAGCTTGTAAGCCTCAGCAGCAGATGATGATGATTTGTGCAATTTAGTGCAGTCCATCCTGAAGTGTTTGGGGCTGTCAATGTAAATGCATGAAACAGTACGAAATATGAATAATAATAAAATATATTTTTTTGTATTTTTACATATAATTCACTGAAAAACTTCCACACTTCCCATTTTGCTGCGTGTTTCCTATGGTGCCAAGAAGCCTTTGTTTCCATGATCTTTGCTGTTCTTTGAAATGGTGTACAATCACCCAGGGTTCACCTAACTCATAGATCAATTTAACATAGTTATTAGCATTAATAATCCATTATTGACCTTAATGAACCATTTCATACAGCCATAAGAAAAATGCAAAGAAAGAAAAAGAAAAAGAAAAAAGAAAATTTCTGTGTGTGAGTCAGCAGATGCAAAGCATGTAGCAGCCTGACCCGGCGAGGCTACAAGCAAGATAAATTAAAAAGGCAAAAGCAAAGCAAAGCTGAGTCATGTCGGGATGTCCGGATGGAAGTGATGGAAGAGGTATTCAGGTCATTTACTGCAGTAAAAGTACTAATATCAAACAAGTAAAAGTCCTGCATTTAAAAGTAAATGTAGAAAAGTACTCGTTATGCAGATTGGACCCACTCAGATTGGTTTTTATATTCTAAATATATATTCTAAATTATTTATATTGATGCATTTATATAAACCTGACTGATTGTAACTACACTCATGAGGTTTAATTTAAAGAAAATGTTTTCCATATTAATTCTCAACTAGAAAAGTAACTAAAGCTGTTGGCTAAACGTAGTGGAGTAAAACGTATAAACCTGAGTCATGTCCGGATGTCCCGTTGCTATCTAACACTCACTGCTGTTGGCAGGGAACACTGATCTATTGTCATACTTTTATTTAAATTATTTAAATTCTTTTAGGGAATCCTGTGACTCAAAACCCAAATAACATTTCAGTCTCTAAGTAAACAAACAATAACTGGTCAGCTTTGCATGCATGTGTGGGTGTTGGTGTGTAAAGGGAGACCCGTATACAAACATGAGAATGAGAAATACCCAGTTTATGGATAGAGAGCTCCACCACAACGACACCGCAACAACAGCGTGGAATATAATTTACATGCTCCCTCTGTTTGTGTTTGTGTGTGTGCATGTGTGTGTGTGTGTGTGTGTGTGTGTGTGTTTTGTTCCCTCTCACACTTCCTCCATCCACCAACTTCCCTTTTATTTTTGCAACAACAACAAAGCATTGAAGGGCTTCCCCAGGAATTCCCAAATCTACCATAACAATACAATAAGGTTTTGAAAAAAATACTACTAATTATTGCTTTTAATACAATTTATAATGACTACTAATTATGAATCATTACTTGTTTAAATGCCAAAGCATGGTTTATCAGGATTATCTGATATTATCCTGTATTTAGTCTGTGTCAACATCAATGAGTTCTATCTGGCAAAGAAAGCACATTGTGAGCTTAATGCTGAGGCTTGTTGATGAAGCAATGTCAGGTAGAAAGTGAGGCGAGTAGAAGAGTGACTAGCGGCCTGAAGGAAGCATCTTTCATTCCAGATTGATACCACACAATGAAGGAAAGGAAAGAAAATGCATCCACAATGACATTATTTCATCAGCGCCCACCAAGAGCTTGGTGTTGATGATCTGCTCGCTGCCGTCTGCTGTTACAGCCGTCACCTGGTTCTTACCGGTCACCCTCACCAGAGCCTGTGATGAAACAATACTCAGATTTTAATTGACAAAAAAAACTTCTTTGATGTGTCACGTTTCCTGAGCACTGGTGTGTGTATGAATATAAGAAAAATTGCTTTCCCCACGCTTCTTTTTGCCTTTTGTACGAAGTAATTCACCTAAAATTCACATGTGGTAATATTCTGTATTTTTCCTATTGTAAAAAGACCAAAACCAAAAAGTGATTACAAAGAATCACCTGTGCAGCCAAAGCCTGATTAGATCAGTGACACATTAATGAGCCATGTTCACGAACAGACACACTGGAGTTGATTTTGACCTTTGATCAGTTTAAGGACTGTCAGGAAGTTCAAGTTTTGACGATAATGGTTATTTTTTACATACATTTCACAGGGGTTCAGAGAGTTAAAGACTGTAATTACTCGGCACCCTGAATGCCTGTTCCTGCTCTTTTTAACTGTGGTGGGTGGATATAATCTGCTTGGATCAGGGTTAGGGAGTTATGTCAATGATTTCTGATATTCCTGATGGACTTGAAGCTTTACTTGCTGCTTTAATAAAGCTAACTGTAGTTCAGTCAGCTCACTCAGTCAGCTGTTCTGCCAGGACTGCTTAGAGCACCGGGGCAGTTGTTGGTGTTTGCACCACGAGCACAGGAGCTTTGAACCACACAGAGCCAGGTTCCACAATGGACATCATGGCAGAGGTGAAGAGACCAAAAAAACAATAAGAGAGTGTGACTGAGCAAGAGGTCGCCGGCCAAGAGTAAATCTCACCTGGCTTACTTAGGGCCTCCTGAAATAAAAAGCTGCAGACAGACACAAGCAAGACTTCTCCTGCTGTTGGACTCGTAAATAATAGTAGCTGGCTTGCTGTGGTTGGTGTTGCTGCACTTGTTTGAAGGTTTTAGCCCATCCAATTATTTATCTGCTCTATGAAATGACACGGTTAGTCTATTGGGTCGAAGAAAGCCAGACATATCCCAGTATCATCTCTGATCAGGGTGTTGTTGGTGGAACAGAAGCTGTCGAGTCCACGGTGAAGGGTTCTGGGAGGCCAGGTGGCGGAGGGCCAGGTGGCGGAGGGCCGACCCCATCCCTTGGTTCTTGTGCTCTGGCTGTCGGACTGGGGGTTTGGAGCTGGAGGGCAGGCTGACTGTGGCGCAGAACTCCCTCCAGAAGACCAACGTGAACTGGGGTCCTCGATCGGGGACCACGTCAACTGGGAGACTGAAGAAGGACCAGCTAGGCGGTCTCTTTGAGTGAATGGAGCTGGGGCAGAGGTATGAAGTGGGTCATGTTGCCCTCAGAGGGTGGAAGTCCAGGGAGATGTGGGACCGGGGACGATGAGGAACTGGGAGGGGCTGCAGGAACCTGGTGGGAAGGGCCGGTGTCGATGAACTGCATAACTATGAAAATCAATGTATTTTTACACGTGGGTGGCTGTGGCTTAGTTGGTAGAGTGGTCACCTACTGACTGGAAGGTAGGTGGTTCGATCCATGACCATGGCAGCCTATGTCAAAGTATCCTTGAGCAAGATACTGAACCAAATGGCTCTCGATGCTGCGTTCATCGGTGTGTGAATGAATTCCCAATGGTGGCAGAAGGCACCATTTAGGATAGCCTCGGCCACCAGTATAAACGTGTGTGTGTGAACGGGTGAATGAGGGCAGTCTGTAGTGTAAAGCGCTTTGGATAAAAGCGCTATATAAGAGCAGCCCATTTACCATTTATGTTTTTTTTTCACCTGCAGCTTATTAACTGCATGCCTTCTGCTTCCAAAGAGAGGTCAGAGGTCCTGATGTTTGCAGGGATTTGGCCCAAGCATGAGGTCTTGCTCAGATGCTTTGCTAAAGCCTGTGGAAACTTATAGAAAATGACCTTCCAAGAATAATTTTGCTGCTGAACAGCAGGAGAAATGTTTTTCCTACAGCAAAAAGAAAGCTCACCTCATTGAGTTCAATGTGGCCTTAAGGCAGCAGGTAGAGCTGGAAACAGAAGCTGAACCCTGTGGGGCTCCACATGTCACAGACACTCCATCGGATTTATAGCTGCCAATAGTGCAATAGTGAAAAAGGCATAACCCTCCGGCCCTCAATGACTTGTAAAAGGGAAAGTGTTGCATGTGTCGTCCTTGAACACCTCTCTGCTCTGTGTTGATCTGCTGGACAGGTACAGTCTCCTATTAGATGCAGCTTTGAGCCAATGTTCCCCTCTGATGTCTTTCAGCTGCTCTCCCTCCACTCTTGGCTTTAACTAAAGCCCATTTGTTTGCTCAAATCTGGAAACACACATTATCTTATCGAGTCAAAACTCATAAGGCTTTTATACTTATTTAGTAGTTTTGTCCATTTTTGTCCACAGTTCAAAAAACAAGCAGGATAGCAAGCTGTTTGAAGTACAGTGTGTGCTTGTAAGTGAGGCCGTGTGGGTGGCGGACTAGTTTCCACACGCCTGATGACAGAGTCCCAGGGATTGCCTCCTACGGTCTGGTGTGTGTGTGTGTAGGCGTGTCTGTGTAGGCTTCCCCAAGCAAATTCAGAGGAACTCACAACAGCTGCCATAGTAGTTGTGCCAGACTGTCTGAAGATAATCCTTCCGGGTTTCCCCTCCGCTGGGTTTTTATAGTATCAATCCATCAGGAACACAGCAGCATGTCTAGTTTAACTCTCACTGAGAACACACACACACACACACACACACACACACACACACACACACACACACACACACACACACACACATTAAGGAATAGTACAAAACATTTAAACTGTAAAAAAAAACACAGTTTTAAATTTAAGGATATAAATTAAAGGAGAAATACTGTAATGTCACAAGGACAAAAATCAAGGGTCTTAATTAGAGTTTTTGCTGATATATACATTTGAATTTCCAGTAGAAAACTCAATGTATTTTTTACGGTGAAGTTCTGGCAACCAGAGCTGCCAGTATTTTACAGTAAATTAAACAGATTTTTTTTTACAGTATACATGCACTTAGGTTTAATTGGTGACTCTAAATTGCCCGTAGGAGTGAATGAGAGCGTGATACTCTGGCGACCTGGCGACTCTTGGGTGTACCCAAACTCTCGTCCAATGTCAGCTGGGATCGGCTCCAACCCCCCCGGATCAACAGTTATGGATAAATAAATAAAAAATAAAATAAATAATGATGCAAATGTGGGGCGTTCCCGCTGGCACACCTGGTAGAGTGCATACCACAGAGAACCCCGGGAAGACTAGCTGGTTACTAAGGTACCAGCTAATGGGGATCCTTAAGAAATAAACAAATAAACAGAAGCCTAGTCCTTGTAAGCGGGTGGCCCGAAGCCCTTTCCCGCATGTCTTCCCCTCTATCTCCCCCTTTCATTCTAAATATCTCTACAGTCAATAAAGCTACAAAATGCCCCAAAAATATATTTTTAAAAATAAAAAAAAATGATGCAAATGTAAAAAATATATTCTAATTATAATATAATTTAGTTAAAAGTTGTTTTTAAAAAAAAAAAAAAAGATTCAAAATCTATATAAAAACAAAACAAGAATAAAAAATGTTTTTAAAAAATATAAATGGATTTCAATTTGTGATGATCATAAATATAATAGTAATAATAATATTTTATAATATGATTATTCATTATTCAAATCCAGAATCAAAACTAATCTGTTCCAATTAGCTTACTCTGTTTGATTGCACTGCACTTCTTTTTTCTCTGTTTTATTATTTTCTGTAACCGTACCGCTTTTTCTTTGTCTTGTTTTATTTCTTGTCTTGTTCTCATTCCCTGTTTTGTCTCGTTTAAACTATTGTACAGTGTCCTTGAGTGTTAGAAAGGCGCTTATAAATTCAATGTATTATTATTATCATTATTATTATTATTATTATTATTATTATACAAATTTAATTTTTTTTCCGTTTCTGCTGTTGTAGTTCTTCATGTTCTTGTGAATCACCTTTAAAATGATATTTCGTCTTGTTTCTCCACAGACACAACACATAAACAACCAGGCAGTCAGGGGCGCAGATGGGATTTTTAAACTGGGGGGACGAAGCTGTCAGCAAATGATTTCAACTCAATGAGTTATTTTTCCACTCCATGCCTTAACCAAAATGTGTTTTATTTAAACATTTTTATCTGAACTGTAGTGTAAACAACAACCAACATACTAACATAAACGAAAAGAAGTTTGTACATGAAATTCCCAGTGCAGCCAAAGAAATTTACTGACTTGAAGCTGATTCAATGAAGGATCACTATGAATCTGGAGGGGACATATCCCCCGCGTCCCTAGTGCCATCCGCGTGCATGCAGGCAGTCACAGCTGACTGTCAAATGGAGATTACATATTCTCTTGGCTGCAGTCCAGGATGACTGCAGCAGAGTTTTCCCCCTGATGCAAATGCTCTGTCGTCACCAATGTGACAACATAAAAACAGAAGGATGCAGAGAGGCAGAGTATAGCACCTGGTGAGAGGAGATACCACAGCCCGTGCAAGATAATCGAAGAAGGACGGATCCACTTCACTTACAGTTATGAGGAATTTGATTCTGCTTTCAAGCTCCAGCATAAGCATCGCTGCCTTTCTGGTGAGTACTGTCAATGACCTGAGGGAAAACAGCAATAGTGCATACCTCAAAACCTTCTCAAGGTTTAAGAGGCTTCTTATTAACTGCATGCCTTCTGCTTCCAAAGAGAGGTCAGAGGTCCTGAGAGTAGCGGGGGGAAGACACGTACAAATAAAAGCACTCAAGGCTTTGTCAGAGACTGGGAATTTTAACTGCCGAATCAGAGCAATTTTGTGGAATCTAATGTGACTCTGTTGTTTCCAGGCTTTAATGGGAGTGATGGGGACAGCATGCAGTGCACCTGTCAATCTCTGTGAAAAACCCTGTAATTCCACTACATTCCACCAGCCGGACTTCAAACACATATCGGACCTAGATACCTCTTCATTTGCACCGTGGGAACTGAAGTAAGTTTTCTTTCTGTTTGCCAGGAAAGACACAAAACATCTTACTCAAATAAAAGAATGGTTACTTATTGTGAAAGTCAGAGATGGAGAGGTTTCGAAACGTTTTACTTTCTCATCTCTGTACAACAAATCAGTTGATGCAACTGTGCAGCTATAAAAATAACATCTTAGATTTAACTATTTTCCACAGACCTGATGCTCTTTTTATATTTTTACTCACTGTGGCCTTGTATTTCACTGCAATATATACAATCTATATAAATCTATATGAAAGTCCTACAGCTTGAAAATACTAAATGTCTTTTGTGCAGAATAACACAGGTATAATGCCGATCATAGAAAAAAGCTTCATTTTTGGACATGTTTAAATGACACATTTAAAATAAGATTCTGACAGAAATATCAACATTTTAAGCTTCGTTTTGGTCACTTTTTATATAACGAAAACTATAGTAACTTTTTGTCAGAAAGTTAAAATTTCAAATTGAACTGTCAAACTAAGCAGCGCTGATCAAATATGAATCAAGATTCTGTTAATGCGTTGGCTATTTAATCTTTTTAAATGTTTTCATAAACATTTTTTAGTGGCTGTTTAGGTTGTAATATGACAAAGTTTGTGGCCAGTTTTGCACGTGGTTGAGGGTCACGTTTTGTTGCTCTGATTGGCTGGAGCTTTAATCATAGAGCCATTTTGGCATTGGGCTCTTTGATAATGTTAAAAAAACTGAGTGGCTGCAGATTTATATGCATTTGTGAATTAGTCTGGCAATGCTAAGTTAGCCGCTCTGCTTCCATGTACCCCTCCTCCTTTACTCACAGACAATTTCTTTCTCATTTTTTCAGAACTCAGGTAAAAAAAGGCAGAGAGCCTGAAGTCATCCAGTATGCTGATTGCAAGCCCTGCAAGAATAAGAACCTGACCTCCAAGCCTATCTTAATCGAGGTTTCAGTCTTTGAGCGAAATGGTACTGGTTGGTGCAAGTGTCCCTACGAACTGGCTGTGGGCTGCACATGTGTCAGTCAGCAAACGACCATTACCACCTGACATCCTGGAGCTGTAGCTGTGTGTATTTGTAGCTGTAGCTGTATGTATTTGTAGCTGTAGCTGTATGTATTTGGAGCTGTAGCTGTATGTATTTTCAGTAGCAAACAGATTAGTTGTTATATTATGTTTTACTGCTCCCTTCTCACACCACTTTTTGAGCTCAGCTCTTGAAAGTACTTTAATATTTATTCCTGTTGTTATCATTACTTTATCTTCTAATTTATTTAAATGTTTATGGGTTACAATTAAATGCAGCATTGATATTTAATATAATATCAAACTCCATCCAGAGATAGAGAGTGATAGTTATGTCAGTGACATAAATTAACTATGTTTTTTTAGTTGTTTTTTACATGTGATGAAATTTAATAGGCCGCTGTGGTTTTTGACTGTGTCACAGATATTTTTAGGAGGAATCCAATTTTGTGGAGATAAAAAAATCTTACATGTTTTTTTGTAAGATATGGTATGCAGCATACCTTTATCAAACATGTGTTACATGTATCATGTAATGTGTAATAGAAAATACTTAATACTTTCAGAATATTTGTGTTAAAAACAAATGTGAAAGGAATATGTTTTAAAAATGGTGTGCAATATAAAATGTTAACATGGTTGACTTTACTGGAAAATAATGGATTATATGTAATCTGGATTTTGTAATTATTACAAATAATAAATCACTTTATTCAGTGCAGATTACATCTGTTTGAAATTATATTAAAGTTACAATGATATGATGATAGTCTTATTATTTATTTTCAATGCTATTTATCTGAGTATGTTTCTCCTCTTGGGTTACCAGTTTGTTACTAGTAACTTGTGATGTGTTGTAGTAAACAGCCAGCACTGTTGCTGTAATGATCATTTGAATTGAACAACAAAGATGCAAAATGTATTTTATTTGCAGTTGAAAATGTTTTTGGGATGTTTAAATATAAAATAAATAATATCTGTGAAACTCATTTTTTTGTGGTTGTGTGTATTTTTTTTTAGCATAAGGTGCAACATGTTCAATGTTTGATATTGATATTGAAGTAATCCAAAATAATTCAGATTAATTTCATATTTTTAACAGGATCTAGTTATTCCAAAAAGTTTATTTTGGGGACGTTTTAAACAAGACATTTTAATATTTTTTATTATTTGAAGCTTCTTTTGGTTACTTTTTCCAATATTCAGACAAATTCCAATGATAATGCCTTTTTCAAAGTTTCTTTATACGATAAACTGTTTTGTTTTAGCTTCTTCGTTATTATTAAGAAAACATACTTGTTGGGGTCCGGAGGGTTAAATGAACTGGTATAGCTAATTGTTTCTTATATCAAAAATGAAAACCGCATCAGGTATTACAAGAACCTAATAATAATAATAATAATAATAATAATAATAATAATAATTATTATTATTATTAGTACTACTATTATTATGATATGTTCTTGTTGTACCAGAGGCAGGTTTTAATAATAATAATAATAATAATAATAATAATAATAATAATAATAATTATTATTAGTAGTAGTAGTAGTAGTTGTAGTAGTTGTATCAGTAGTAGTATAGATTCAGTTGTATTACCAGCAGCATCCAGCAGGTGGCGATAAAAGAGAGACACATTTCTACATCCGGGTCAGCGGTTCTTCCTTTCCTGTCGGCCATTCGTCGTATACGGTGGGTGTCTGTCGAGCTCTACTCTTAAAAACGTATAAAATACTAATTGTGTGCCCCCATAGCTATTGTTTCTGTAAGTCGTGTCAAACTTAACGTGACTATGTAGATCTAGGTGACATTTTGATCGCGTTTTGTGGGAGAATTCGTGTGTGAATATCAGGTTTTGTTGTGAGTGTGGCAGCCACATGCGGCGGTGGTGTGCTAACATGCTAACACGCTAGCTATAGTGTAACTGCTGGTTTCCGTTCAGACTCACATTAAAAGCTCCTTTTTTACTATTATTTACGGTTATTTTTTACGTTGTAGTTCTGAGGACCAGGCGGCTGTTAAAACAAAACGTATCTGCTCGCTGTTTAGAATAGTTACGGTAGCTAGCATCAAGTTAAAGCAAGAAAGGCGTCAGATTTTCAGAATTCTGTTTTTGGTCTGATTTTTTTTTTCTTTTCAGTTTAGTAAGCGACCACCTGAACCTGTAAACATGCAGAACGACGCTGGTGAATTTGTGGACCTCTACGTCCCACGTAAATGGTAAGTGGCTTTTTATCTTTTAGTAAAACTACTTATGTCCCACTCGACTGCAGACAGAACCCCCTTAAATTGCATTCACAAGCTTAATTTAGGTAAGATGACTTTATCTATCCCACAGTGGGGAAATTAGGCTGTCACAGCAGCTCCAGATACAGACACATACAACTAAAGGTACATTTATAATGATATGAAATATAATGATAACAAAAATAGCTGATATCTAACCATTTTCCATGGTTTTCATGATTATGATTTTAGTTATTATCAAGAAAACCACGGAAAATGTCTGGATATCAACTCTGAAATTAAACTCTTATCAGCTATTTTGATTATTATATTTTTCTAAACAAAAGTCCCTTTAGTTGTACCAGGCATTAAAATGAACAAGAAATTGAAGAAAACACGTCTAACATTTTTTCACATCTAATATTTTTTTTACATGACTGTATGTGTGTGTGTGTGTGTGTGTGTATGTATACACACACACACACACACATCGTGTGCGTGTCCTATGATCTCTAAAATAACAGTTTTCTGTCTTTAGTCTTTTTGGTATCTTTATTGACTGGACGTTTCATAATACTGAGAAGGAAATCACCATCTCAGGCTGTGAATTGAAGAAACTTTTAATAATCTACAGATTACACAAAGTATGTTACACATTGAAACGCTTTACTAAGAAGTTTAAAAGATGTGTGGGTCTTTCTTGACCTAAGCAGAGAAACTTGCATAGTCATTTATTTATTTTATTCTGTCTGTGGTGGTGGTTAGTATTTCTACTGCAATATGTGAGATTTGGTTGCGCTGACTGTTTGTCTCATGTTTTCCTTTATAATGATGTATGTTGTGTTGCTGTACTACTCAGTCACTCACAAGTGCACTGACATTTTTTTAACTTGTGCATTGGAAACGAATAGACAAAGTTCATAACTAGACAGCTTTTAAATGTTAGAAAAAACAGCTGTTTTTTCTAACATACAAAACTAAAAACAGCTGTTTTTAGTTTTGTGGTGATGCATTTTCCAGCTGATTCAAAAGGTTTTATGAGAATCTTATCAAATACAGGAACATTTCAGTTTATCACTAACCTTTAAAATCAGTTGAGTATCTTGGTTTTCACTGGACAGAAAGGGGATAAAACATGATCTCTAGAGTAAAAGTAATGGTGATTTAAGTGTTTGTTAAGCAGAAATGGTTGCATTGAGGCTCAGTTAAAAGCTTTGCTATTCAGCGGATTAGTGTAAATGATTGTTTCACTTTATGGACATGTAGATTAAATTAAAATGTGTTTGTGTATTTCAGCTCTGCTAGCAACAGAATCATTGGAGCCAAGGATCACGCCTCCATCCAGCTCAACATCGCTGAGGTAATAATATATAATCTAGAGTTTCATTCTTAAAGTTTGCCATGTCGTATGTAACAAATGCATGAAACTAAAGTAGTATCTGGATCCTATGTTGGACATATCAGTGACCACAATAATACCTTCACTGATATCTTCATTATGATGAGTACAGACTAATTTCAGCTTTTTATTTAGCTCAGTTGAGTCATTAAAACTGTGTATGTTTCACATAAGCAGGCGAATGTGAAATTCATCAAATTAACTATGACGTTCCCCACAGGTCTGAATAATATTATATTATAGAGCACTTTTCAAAACACATACATACAAAACACAAAAAAATAATCATTCTGTGCATTTAAGACGATTTAAAGAAAGTTGAAGTCCAATTAATGTATTGAATACAATTTACCTCATCAGCTCACTTGGAAATTTCATTTTGCAAAAGTATGTGTGTAAAGTTTTGCTGTCTGTGTGTCTTTTGGCTTTTCAGTTTGCAAAGAAAAGTTCTTACAAGATCTAAAACACAGTACAGAACTCACAATTTGCTTATAAACATCTTAACTGACTTGTAAAACTCAAATCTGGGGAAAACACATGCAAGCCGCTTCCAAATTATGACGGACAGGCTTTTGTTTTGATAAACTTGCATTCTTCTTTGGTAAACAGCAGAAAGATAACATGGCTTCTGACGTGTAAAAACATGTAAACTGTTAAAGTCAGTGTCTACATAGATTACATTGTGTTTGTTATAACCCTAAAAAAAGATCTTTCATTTTGAGCCACACAGTGAAGATATGTTGCTGTTTGTCTATGACCTCCTTGGTAACCATGCTGCTCTGTCTCTGTGTACTCTGTGTATCTGTCCACCGTGGGCTCAGTATCATATATATTTGCATGGAGTTGGTCACATGAGTAAAACCACAACGGCCAGATAGGAGCCAGGTGAAAGTGGCTGAAGGAAAAACTTAGTCATCAGGCTCCATACATGGAAACAGGAATGATTGGAATGTTCAGAAAATGATAGAACCGTGACTAAAAATATCAGCATAATCCTTCAGGGTTTTACTATAAATAGAGTCGATAAAATATTTGCGGAACGCACCTGATGGAAAACCAAAAATAAACCTGTTCTATGTTTAGGTGTATTTATTAGAGGTGGGTAAATCAATACAGCGTAGTATTGCAATATTTTCCGTGGCAATATTATATCAATTAATGGCCTCCAAGGATCGATATTTAGTGAGACGGTAGCAGGCTCAGTTTTAGGAGTATACTGTTGATCCTTGTAACATATAGAACTAGATCTAAGGCAGGGGTAGGCAAACTATACAACTTATATATATATATATATATATATATATATATATATATATATATATATATATATATATATATATATATATATAATATAAGGTAAAAGTCTGAGATTTAAAAAAAAATCCTGGCCAAGAAAGCAGCATAAAAAGAGACAAGTTACACCATTAAACACGGTTATCATAAACAATTAAATACAAATCCAGCCATCACAACAACACTGAAGGAGCCTCAGTAGCCGACTGATTGACTGAGCAGTCACACCGACGAAGGGAAAAGGTTTCTTTGTCCCTTAGAATTGATTTAAATTCAGATTGTAGTTCAGACAGTTTCAAGTCCTTTTGCAAATTCTTCTATGGTAAAATCATATTAATTAATGCTCATTATTATGTATTAGTAATGTTGGTAGGCTAATTTAGACTTATTAGGCTGTTACATCTTCATTGTGAGGCTCAAATGTTGCAAGGTTTGCACCTCCGTTCCAACATTATTTCTCTTTTTTTTTGTCCAACATTGGCTCTTAGTTAGTGGAGGTTGCCGACCCCTGATCTAGGGAATCTAAAGGCTCCATGTGTGTCAGGATTTGGTGTGGGGAAGTTGTGGAAATAACGCTACAGAGGTTTTTTTTTTTTTGTTTGATTCAGAAACATTTTCGCAGTGAAGCTTGTTGTTTGTGAAACTTTGATAAAATGCTGCAATTAATTTACTAGTCCCACAATGGGGGGGGGGGATTTTCAGTGTTGCAACAGCAAAAATAGAATCATCAATAAAACAATAAACTGTATAATTGTCTACTAATGTCTATATTGTATATACTATTCAGATTATTTTGTATCCTCGTTTAAATAGTTAATTCTGCTTTGTGTTCTTTTCCTGAGAAATATTGCACATTTAAGTTCAAATTAAAAATGTATTAAGGGTGCAGCAGCTGACATGTTTTCGTCCTGCAGGTTGACAAGGTGACCGGTCGCTTCAACGGTCAGTTCAAGACCTACGCCATCTGTGGCGCCATCCGCAGGATGGTGAGTGACATCGCTTCTTACATCCTACAGCAGTTATAATCACTGTACGGCCCCGGGCCCAAAAGGGCATTAAACAAACATCAAGACAAACCTCCTTAATGAAAATAAAACCTCCAGAGCCCCCCCAACAGTCCAGGGTCAGTTCTAGAGGTCTGGGGTCAGTTCTCCACTGAGGGGCTCTGGAGGTCCGTGAGTCCTGAATGCATGTGATCATAGTGCGGATGCTGTATTTCCTTTTTTAATGTTTTATTATTTTTTTATATTAACAGGCTGCACAATTTTACCTAATTCACAATATGGATGAGTACAATGTCCAAACTGCAAGAGGCAAAATATTTACCAGAATATTTAACGTCCTGGATGAGATATTGTTGTGCTGCATGAAGTCCCAGCTTGTAAATCCTAATGTCCAGAAAAAATCTTTGTGTGGCCAGAGACTTGCAAAAAATTTCACCATGATCATTTTTATCATTTATTTATCATGAACATTTTTTTCAGATGAAAATTGGAATAATGGCACAAACACAACAACTCCCTCTGTTGTGGTGAATCATATTGCATATCATATCGGTTAAATAATCCTAATATGACTTTTTTTTCTCCAAATTGTGCAGCCCGAATTAATAATTCTTAATTAACTGGTATTTATTGTCTCTGTACATTAGTAAGTTGAGTTTCCCTGCCCTGCAGTCTGACAGGACTTTGTCTTCTGAAGCTTTATGTCTGAACATTGTTTCCTCCACAGGGAGAGTCTGACGACTCCATCCTGAGGCTCGCCAAGAACGACTCTGTGGTCGCAAAGTAAGAACCTCTCCTCTGATGTCATCACAACTGGCTGACTATCATTATTGTACAGAATTAAAAAAAAATAATTTATGCAGGAGGATGTTGCGGCTTTCTGTTGTGTGAATCACAACTTCCTAAAAGGATTGTTCATCATGTTGTGATGAAACATGTTCAGACTTGCTGCTCCTCAGATCTGTCTGTCAGCTGATCTAACAGATCTGCACGGAGCATTAAACTCATTCAGGTTTTAGACAAATCTCTACCTGATGCTGAGCTGCACGCTCAGACGGCTAAATGCAACTTGACAGTATTAATTTGATCTTTTCATAAAGCTGCAGTTAACTTTAAGCAAACATTACAAGTTATTAGGGCCCGAGCAGGCAACGACCTGCGAGGTCCCTATTGTATTTCTAATGATTATTCTTTTTATTATTTTTCTTCCCCCCAAATGATCGCATATTTCACTGCCTGAACATACCCCAAAAGTCATGAAACTTCAAATATAAGTCAGACCTGGCGAAAAATTTTAGAATCTATTGTAATCCTGAATTTCCACCACTAGGTGGCGCTATAATAAAGGAAAGTGCGTTTTGGCTAATAACTCCCACATACTTTATCGCACATTCAAAAAACTTATATCCACGCGTTCACTTAGTTGTGCTGAATCTCGTGATATAAGCCACGCCCATTTTCGCCTGGAGTTTTTTTTCGCAAATGCGCGAAATGTCGCAAACCTACTTTTTCGAACTCCTCCGAGGCAATTTCATCGTTTTGCACCAAACTTTGCACACACCATCTATGGACCCTCATGACAAAAAGTTATTAAAAGAATTTTGATTACCCAAAGAATACTCAAGTTATTAAATAACAACTTCCTGCAGGTGGCGCTATTTTCAACACAAAACACGAAGTGTTGCATATCTCCACATTGGTGTGTCTGAATGTCATGAAACTCAGGTTCCTACTTCCCCATGAGCCCCTGAGGCTTGCTGCAAAATTTTGGCCGATGAACACTAGGTGGCGCTCTTTAAATTGAAGTATTTTATATCTCCAAATCGGTTGGTCGGATTAACACCAAACTTGGTATACTCATTGTCAATGCCCTCCTGAGGATAACTCTTGAAGATTTTATTGACCGGCCCCTAGGTGGCGCTCTGGCGGCAGTTTAATTTAATGAGTGCCACTGTGCCCAGACCATAAGACTTAAGGCAATGAAATTCATAGAGGTGGTATAGACTGGCCCCTGTAACGCACAAACCCTGACGGCTGCATGCCCCGACATGCGTGTACTGCGAGGGCCCGTTCAGTACTGCGCGCAGTCCTAGTTAGGGACCGAGCACTAACGGTGCAAGGACCCTATTGTAATTGGTCTGTTTTTTATTATACTTTTTCTTCCTCAAAGTAAATCGCCTTTTTGGGGGCTTTATCATATTCAAAAAGTCACCATTTTTGGAATGTACATAAATCTCCACTTAAATTTACATATTCTAGTGGTCGTGGGAATGGGCGTGGCAAAATGACTCAACAGCACCCCCTTGAATGTCAAGAAAATTCAGCCCCTCGCACAGGAATGTCGTATCGGCATGAAATTTGGTACATACATGTATCATGCCCAGACGCACCAAAAAGTCTCAAGAACCCATACCCTAAAACGTACAGGAAGTTGGCTATCTTGGATCGAAAATGACGTTTCCTGTTGTTTTTGCCCATTTCCATGCCGCATACTTTAACGAACTCCTCCTACAGATTTCATCCAATTCTCTTCAAACTTGGTCAGTAGCATCACAAGGCCTTTGGGATCAAAAGTTATTGAAAGCTTTACTGCCGCTCACACTATGTGGGCGTGGCATGGCGGCAAAATATGGCGTCTCGCCATAAAACACGAGATCGTTATAACTTTCCCATTCTTTGTGCCATCTGCTCCGAACTTCTCATGCTTCATCAAAGTCCAGCCCTTAACACTTCTAAATGACAATATTTCATAAAGCCCCGCCCCTTATAATTTATCCACGCCCCCTTTCACCACATGACCACCTTGCATACTTTACATAACTCCTCCAACAGATTTAATCCCATTGACTTCAAACTTGGTCAGTACCATCGCAAGGGCTTTAGGATCAAAAGTTATTGAAAGCTTTACCGCCTGTTACACTATGTGGGTGTGGCATGGCGACAAAATATGGCGTCTCGCCATAACACACGAGACTGTATAACTTGACCATACATTGTCCAATCTGGCCCAAATTTCACACACGTGATTAGGATCCAGCCCTGAACACACCCACGTGTCAATATTGACACACAGTCATAGCGCCCCCTGCTGACAACAGCAAGTAACTTGTTTTATGCTTAGCCCTTGCAGTAGGTTTCACGTAGAGACACGAAATTTGGTACACACATGAATCATGTGGAGACGCACCAAAAAGCCTCTTGGACCCATACCTCAAACCCAACAGGAAGTCCGCCATCTTGGTTTGAATATTGCACCATTCATCGTTTTTACCCATTTCCACGCCGTATACTTTAACGAACTCCTCCTACAGATTTTACCCAATCCACTTCAAACTTGGTCAGTACCATCACAAGGCCTTTGGGATCAAAAGTTATTGAAAGCTTTACCGACGGTCACACTATGTGGGCGTGGCATGGCGGCAAAATATGGCGTCTCGCCATGAAACACGGGACTGTATAACTTCACCATACATTGTTCAATCTGTCCGAAATTTCACACACGTGATTAGGGTCCAGCCATGAACACACCCACGTGTCCATCTTCACAGACAGTCATAGCGCCCCCTGCTGGCTACAGGAAGTAACATGTTTTACACCTACCCTGCGCCCAGTGGTAGGAGACACGCCATTTGGTACGCATAGGGACTGAGCCCATAGCGCCTCCCCCGACGGCGCCTACCCCGACGGCGCCTCCCCCGACGGCTCCACTATGCGAGGGCCCGTTCAGTACTGCGCGCAGTCGTAGTTATCTATTAAACTGTCATAATATCCTGACAGAAGGACATGAGACATCATTTCTCTGCACATTCTGCAGATTCTCATGAGTAAAGCTTGATGGAAACACCAAAAGTCAATAAAAACTTGCAAAAAAAAGTGCATACAAGTTCTTACGCTTTTTTGAGGTGTTTTTGTCTTTTTGGAAAGTGTAGTTAAAAATAGTTTTTATCTCAAATTACAGCCCCCTCACTGTCTCAAAACCTTCTTTGAATATTGCCCTGAACTAAATTATTTCTTGCATTGTACATAATTGGAACCATTTTAGACACCAGAATTTCCTTCAGGACGAAAAAAGATATCTTAAATTTAAACAAAACGTCAAATTTCAATGCACGTGACTTTGCACAAATCCCACGCGATGAATGATCATAACAGCTTTTTTTAAAAATGTTTTATTTATATGTATATAAACTGCTTTTGTAAGCATAAACCCAGAGCTCCACGCAGAAATTAAGATATAGTAAAGGGAGAGGATAACAGTGATTTATGGTCCAGTATTTTTGTTTAATATGTACAATTGTCAGTGTTTAGTGACAGTTTGAGCAAATAAGTTATTTTTTTTTTTATAAAAGTTAACAACTGAAGCTTTAATGTTGCAAGAGGAAATGTGTCACCTGATGGTGAGAGATTCTCTGCTGAGAAGATAGATGATCAGTACACTAGAATTTCACATTTAATGCACGTATCTGTAGGCCTGTCACGATAACACCTTTTTTAGTTTGATATATTTTCCCAGAAACTATCATGATAAACGATAGTATCATTGTATCCATGTTTAAGTTTTATTACGATATTAGAGCATAAAAAGTTCATCGTTTTCCACAGCAATGAATTTTTAAAACTCGAGAATTTTAAACATTGGAATTGAATAAAACATAAATAAACTACAACCAAAACCAATAAAATAGACTTTCAAGCTCTGTTAACAAAACATTGCAATGAGATAATCATTATGTATTATATTATTGTATTATTAAAATAACATATAAACAGCTGGAATGGCAGCTTGGAAAATATATTTTTTTCGGAAAATTCGTACTGCCTGTAAAACATTTGCAGCATTACTTTAAACACAAAAAAGCACAAAAAGTCAATAATTTGATTCCAGAGAGAAACTATCATGTCCATTTATATATATTGAACGATAAGTTGAGTAGTAGATAATAGTAATTATCATGACAGACCCTCATATCTATAAAAGGTCTTTAATCTACCTTTCTTAAACATAAATGAACACTAGTTATTTTCCTTTTCACATTCTGAGAACTCAAGTTGTCAAATTATGATTCATAGCTGCACATTTAATTGGCATCACTGGGAACAGTTTATCTGCATGCCTAGGTGTATCCCAGAAGTATAATTATCAGTTATTGGTTCACAGTTTACATTTGAAAACTAATGATCTGATCTTTTCTTTTCCTTTTTTGTTTCACAGGAACTTCTGAGTGTCAAGCTGGAGCTGTGGAAAATTTGATAAAATAAAAAATGGGGGGGGGGAAATCAACTTTTTTTTGCTGTCGTTATTTCGCAACAAGTGAGATGTGTCTTTAACCCATAAGAACACATGGTGACACCTGTGTAACAAATACTTTAAATCTTCTAGAATCTCCCATATTCAGCTTTATGCTTCACCTTAACTCATTAAATCCCTAAGCGACACATACTCAACACCCTGGTGTTCCTATGAGTTTGACAGGAAGTGACTTAATATGTGTGTGACTGTAAACAGAAATGTAAAAAAGTAGCTAATATCAAAAAGCATATTTTTTGTTACTAGGCTAGGTTTAAACCCAATTAACAATTCTAATCCGTTAATGTCCTGTATTGCATTTAAATTGTTTTGACCATATTTCGTAACAAATTAAGTCACAATTTTGATATACAGTAGTGTTCAATATAATAGCAGTCCAATTTGACTAACCAGGTTTTTGGTATATTTTTTATTTCTACATGGCAAACAAGGTACCAGTAGGTGCAGTAGATTCTTATAAAACCAACAAGACCCAGCATTAGTGATATGCGCGCTCTTAAGGCTGTGCAATTGGGCAATTAGTTGAAAGGGGTGTGTTAAAAAACATTACAAACACAACTATTTTGTACAAACTTTGTACAAAGACCTCACTGATTGAATGCCACACTGCTATATTTTTTAACACACCCCTTTCAACTAATTGCCCAATTGCACAGCCTTAAGAGCGTGCATATCACGAATGCTGTGTTTTGCTGGTTTTCTGAGAATCTACTGCACCTACTGGTACCTTGTTTGCCATGTAGCAATAAAAAAATATACTAAAAACCTGGATTAATCTGATAAGTCACATTGGACTATTATCACATTAATAATCTCTAGACTATGTCATTTTAGTTTTACAAAATTGTGCTTTTCTTTCAACAATAGGGACATTTCCAAGTGACCCCAAACTTTTGTGTAGTGTAGTGTACATTTACAGGTGCATCTCAATAAATTAGAATATCATAGGAAAGTTTATTCATGTCAGTAATTTACATTACAGTTACCATTACAAGTACTTTAACGTTTGATACTTTTAAGTTCATTTTTTTGTGGATTTTTGTACTTTTTCTTCAGTAAGTTTTGAATACAGGACTTTTACTTGTAGTTGAGTAATCTGATCACTTCTTCCATCACAAGTAATAAGTGTTAACACGTTACACACCGAGTGAAAGAACTAAAGGCAGTGACAACTGACAGCCGGCCTGTGGCTCAGCTTTGGGTTTGATGCTCGGGGACTCTAACTTGACATTTTTTCAGTGGAAAATATCTTAAATTATCTAAAAACAAGCCTTTATCTCTCCAGCAGTGTGTGACTGTTGACATGTCGTCTTGTTATAAACCATTCTTGCACATCTTTCTTTCTCTCTGACTCTCCACACATCAGTGCATCTTGTCCGGAGTTTTTCCCCACGCAGAACAGGGGCAGCTAATGGGTAGTAATCAGTCCACTCATGGGAAGTGAAGCAATTAAAAGGCTGGACAGCAGATTTCTCCTGAGAAAGAGAGACAGCTGAGGAGGTGAGAGCTGGTGACCTGCAGGAGTTAAATCTCTACAGGATGCTTCAAACAGACTTCACTGCACCCCTTTTGCTTTTAATTTTGAGCATTTTTAGATAACTGCATGCATAGCATGCATTGTGGATTCTCTATTCGCTGGATGTGCAGATTTACAGCTTGTGTTTCAGTGCAGGTGAACTGGACGGGAGGAACACCTTGGCATAGTTTTCAATTCAAAAAGTGGAAATACCACATAACATTACACAGAATGAAACATTTCACGTCTTTATTTAATTTCTTATGATTATGGCTTACATTTAATGAATATCTAAAATTCAGTCTCCCAAAAACATTTTAGTATTACGAAAGACCAATTTTATAAAGTATGTTTAATATGAAAATGTTGGCCTCTGAAAAGTATGTCATCTACAGTCATGGAAAAAATGATTAGACCACCCTTCTTTTCTTCAGTTTCTTGTTTATTTTAGTGCCTGGTACAAATAAAGGTACATTTGTTTGGACAAATATAATGAAAACAACAAAAATAGCTGATAATAGTTTAAGAGCTGATATCACAAATTTATCAAAAATGGGACCTTTATTTACACAGTAACCGATTGTCTTGAAGAAGACTTGAAACTAGAGACTGAGACCAGAATGTTGCCGCCAGAATTTATTCTGAGCTAATAAATGAGGTGAGGAGTCGTCTCAGTTTGTGTTGTGATAAAGAGGACCAGACGCTGGTGCCCCCTGCTGGAGGTCCAACAGAATGCAGGTTGAATACACTTCATGTGACACTGGTTAATGTTTTTGTCAGAGCAAAGAAAAAAAAACTCCAAGCCAAGTGTGGGGTTGTAAACTTCTAACAATGCCTTTGTTAAATGCAAAGAAAGCTTGTGCAGGCGTTGATAACATGTTGTGACAGCAGAGCAGCATGGTGAAAAATATAAAAGGAGTTCATGTTCATACAGCAAATGCTTCTCGGGCCAGATTAGGGAATTTAAATTTCCAGTAAATGTTAAACTGTCGCCGCACAGTGGAGCTTCGGTCAGGAGGCGGAGCCAGCAGGACCTCAGGAACATGGTAAAAAGAAATGTGGCTTATTATGAAATTCTTATTAGTAATATTTAACACATCGAAATCATATTTTTTTTTTAGCGCAGCTGTAATTGCATGCCAGTCAGAACATCATTGACCTGGCAACAGTCAGTGGAGGAATGTAAATAAGTAATTGTACTTAAGTACAATTTTAAGGTATTTTACTTGAGTATTTACATTTTAGAGGTAAATATTGAACTTTTTACTGATCTACATTTATATGACAGCTATGGTTACTTTTCAGGTTGAGATTTAACATAAAAAATATCATCAATTTAGAATGACTGTGCATGTTAAGAAATTAAACAACTTAAAAGTATATTAATTCTTTTAAATGAGCCCTAAATTGACAGGAAATTTCTGCTTACAATAATGCATCAAAAATAATAATCCAGTAATATATTTATAGAATATATAATATATAAATATATTTTTACTTCAGTAAGTTTTGAATGCAGGACTACTACTGTAATGGAGTGATTTCAATCAATCAATCAGACTTTCTTTGTATAGCACCTTTCATACAAGGGAAATGGAACACAACGTGCTTCACATAAAAAGAAAAAAAGGAAAATTATAATAATAAAAACAGAAACAAGTAAACACACTCATCCCCAACCCTCCACCCTCCATCCTATTATAAACAAAGCCCAAACTGAAGAAGCTCCATCTCAAAGTGGAGCAATGAGGAAACACTGGAGGCAGCTTAGAAATTATTCAGATAAAACAAATATAAATAAAGTAAGGTAATAAAATCTCAAATAAAAACAAAAATAATTAATAATAACGATAAAAAGTAATAATGTTAGATAAAAAAGATGAATAAAGCATTATAAAATATATATAAAAATAGACTAATAAATAATAGCAAATAAATAAAAGAGAAGATGTTGTAACACTAAGATGCATGAGCAGAAAAATATTTTAAAATGGGTCAAGTAAAAGCCAAATTAAATTTGTCAAAGTATAAGTATCAAAATGTACTTCAAGTATCAAGTTAAAGTACACGTTATGCAGAATGGTTCTAAATACATTATTTGACTAATATTATTGATGCACTTTACATAAGCAGCATTTTAATTTAGTAAAAATGTGTCTAATTTTAACTACTTAATATACTGTTTTGAGGTTTAATTAAAAAAATGTATAAAGTAACATAAAATGTAAATACTCAAGCAGTCAATCGAGAACTTTTGGTCTAAGTTATCTAAATGCATTAGTAAAAGCTGTTGATCTTTGCTGACCGGTTTGATCCAGCAGGGGGCAACATGTGACAAGAAATCCGCTTTAAAAGCAGAAAAACTTGTTTTTTTACCTGCAGGCACAAAATGACATCAAACACTGCACTAGTTCAGTTTTCAGGTCAAAATTAACTCAACTAATAAATTAAAGAAGGCTAAGATACACAGCAGTTCATAAAGCAAATAAAATGAGCTCCACCTTCACCAAATGCAACATTAAAGTGATGAATTATAATTCAATGTAACATGTGATTTTGCACAATAAATACTTTTAATTTTGATGCTATAAGAATTTATTGATTCTAATGCTTTCATTGATGTAAAGTTTTAGTATTTTTTACATCGTAGTATTTCTAATTTTACTCAAAACCAAATCTTAATTTTTCTTCCACCTCTGTTGATTTAATATTTTATTTTGTTAGTGGCATTTTCCCAGGAGCCATACTTACTCTAAAATATATTCAAGCAATAATTTAAAATGTATTTAGAATCATTTTAATGCTGAAATGTCTCGTGGTTTTCATCTCTTCACAAGTTTTATCAACTGTGTGAAACAGCGCCCCCTTTTGAATCCAACGTGTGGTTATGTCGGTCCGTGTGGTGAAAGAGGGTACTGCAGCACACAGGGAATCATCGGCTTTATTTCACTGAAAGTTATCAGAATAATGTGAAAGTTGTGGAAAGCAGCTGCAGAAATATGTAGCTAACTATAAAAACTTGGCAACATAATTAAAATAGTAATTTTGTAGAGTTAAAAAATTAGTTATTTTTACAGGCAGATATTGTACTTTTTGCATTGTTACAATCCTAACAAGTTGTGCCTCGCTGGAAAGGTGATTATTCAGGTTTTCCAACCATATAAAATACAATTAGTATTAATAAAGGGAAGGAATAATTGACCAAAATAATGTTTCCAAAATGTCTTTAAAAACAGAGGACACGATGTTTACTGTTAATACTGTTGAATATTAGGACATAAATGACAAGGAGTGTTTATAACAGAAGTATTCATAACGATTATA
The DNA here is from genome assembly GCF_030273125.1 of Centropristis striata. Lineage (NCBI taxonomy): Eukaryota > Metazoa > Chordata > Actinopteri > Perciformes > Serranidae > Centropristis > Centropristis striata. Next base: position 16,640,391 of record NC_081521.1, read on the forward strand.
AAATATGTAAAATATATCAAAAAGCTGTATGTTTTATTATTTCATTAGGGCCCGAGCAGGCAACGACCTGCGAGGTCCCTATTGTATTTCGAATGATTTTTTTTTTCTTCTTCCCAAATGATCACATTTTTCGCTGCCTGAACATACCCCAAAACTCATGAAACTTTAAATATAAGTCACCTGGCGAAATATTTTATAATCTATTGTCATCCTGAATTTCCACCACTAGGTGGCGCTATAATAAAGGAAAGTGCGTTTTGGCTAATAACTCCCACATACTTTATCGCACATTCAAAAACCTTATATCCACCAGTTCACTGAGTTGTGCTGAATGTGATATAGGCCACGCCTATTTTCACCTTGAGTTTTTTTTCGCAAATTCACGAAATGAATACATACTTTTTCGAACTCCTCCTCGGCAATTTCATTGTTTTGCACCAAACTTTGCACACACACTTTGGACCCTCATAACAAAAAGTTATTAAAATAATTTTGATAACCCAAAGAATACTCAAGTTATTGAATAACAACTTCCTGCAAGTGGCGCTATTTTAAACACAAAACATGAATTGTTGCATATCTCCACATTGGTGTGTCTGAATGACATGAAACTCAAGATCCTACTTCCCCATGAGCCCCTGAGGCTCTGTGCAAAATTTTGGCCGATGACCACTAGGTGGCGCGTTTTAAATTGAAGTATTTTTTATCTCCAAATCGGTTGCTCGGATTAACACCAACCTTGGTATACTTATTGTCAATGCCCTCCTGAGGCCTCAAAGGTTTTAATGATCGGCCCCTAGGTGACGCTCTGGTGGCAGTCTAATTTAATATTTGGCACTGTGCCCAGACCATAAGACTTAAGGCAATGAAATTCATTATCATTATCATGTTTTAAAAAAAAAATCTTTTTATCTATGTTATTTACTTTATTTGTACCCAGAGGTACATATCACACATCATTCAACTTAAGACAGTGGGAGTTAAGAAATGGCAAGTTATATAAAAAAATTAAAAATTAAATTAAAAATTATTAAAAGTTCTTACAGGTCCAGACTATACTTAGGTATTGATGTGAACTAAAAAAGAATAGCAAAAAAAAGAAGACAGAAAAATAAACAAAATAAAACAGCAAAATAAAACAAAACTTGTTTAGGCTGTAAAAACGTAGATAAAGGTTAAAATGTATATATAGAAATAGTAAATACATACATAAAAGCAACAATAAATAAACACCTGTGCAAAGCATAGCAGGGACAAAACTGTTTTTGTGTCTTTTTGTTCTACACCTAGGGATTGTAAACCTACGCCCAGAGGGGAGGAGCTGATACTCTGTGTGCAATGGATGGGAACTGTCATTTAAAATTGAACCAGTAATGCGCTGTAATTGCTTTGTGTACAAGGTCTCCACGTTGAGCTGTGGCTCACCAATCAGTCTGCTAGACCACTTTACTATTTGGTTGACTGAGTTTTTATTTTTCAATGAGAGGTTGCCGTCCCTACAGGGGCCAGTGGATACTACCCCTATGAATTTCATTGCCTTAAGTGTTATAGCATGGCCACGGTACCAAATATGAAATTAGACTGCCACCACAGTGCCACCTAGGGGCCGATCAATAAAACCTTAAAGGGTTATCCTCAGGAGGGCATTGACAATAATTGTACCAAGTTTTGTATAATAATGCACAAACTATCCCTTTAATCCTCATACAGTGTCTGAAGGAGGACTCTTAACTGATATGTATAAGTTAGAAGAGGCAGGTAGCAATGGTGGAAAGTAACTATGTACATTTACTCAAGTACTGGACTTAAAGTAAAATTTTGAGGTATTTTTATGTACATTTTATGTAACTTTATACTTCTACTCCACTACATTTTGAGACATATATTGTACGTTTTACTCCTCTACATTTAGCTGACAGCTTTAGTTACTTTTCAGGTCAAGATTTAAAATTAAAAACATGAAAAATTTAAAATTATTACCCATTTTTATAAATTAAACCACTTAAAAGTTTATTAGGTAGTTAAAATGAGCGGAGTGGAGTTATTTCACAGTGTGGTATTAGTACTTTTACTGAAGTAAAGGATCTGAATACACCACATATTTTCATCAGCCACTCCTTCCACAAAGTTATCCACCATCCACTAGATCTCCCAGGTCTCGTCCAAAGCCGTCTGGCTCGCCTCCCACCAACTGGTGCATCCAAAATGTGATAGAGGTAATTACAGATCCTTCTCTGTTCACTAATACTATCTGTACATATCCTGTACATTTGGTGGAAAGACTCCTGTAAGTTAATTAGAGCTGCCAGAGCAGCTTGAAGGTCCGACGCATGGAAATAATCCCATGTTTGTTTATTTTCCTGTACTGGGGCATGTATGTGACGTAAATGCGTACATGACGTGAGAAGATCTGAGCAGAGTTTTGCGTTCTGTCTTGAACTGGACAGGGGAGGAACACCTTTGCATAGTTTTCAGTGGAAGCAAATGGGAGGTGAAGCAAATATTCACATACCTTGGTGCACGGTGCAACCTGAAGGTCTCGGAAACAGCTTGAGAGAGGGGAGGTGATGGAGACGATGATGACATACTTCTCATCTGCACAGCGACTCACCTGCAGGGGGGAGAGGGTGGTGTGTGTGGGAACGGAGCAGTAAAGCAGCAGCTGATGACAGCTATTACTGGAGGCTGAGTTAGGTTAAAGACGCCCTGAGAGCGCTCACACACCAACACACCATCACTGCCACACTGTGTTTAGTCTAAATGACCACTGTCACCTCCTTCACCTCCTGCCTTCACCTTGCCCTGTTATTCCCACTTTGACCTCTATTTCATCTACTGGCTCGCTCTTTGAAAGGCAGGTGTTGCAGACAGTGAGAGGAAACAAACAGCACCAGTCTCAGATCAGTCACAGAAAGAAACAAAGCGGCATCTGTGATTCTGCAGAGGAAATAACCTGCATAAAGTCAGGGGGGGGGGGTAATACTGGTCCATGCCTCACTGGGTCCGTCCGGTACCACAAATGCAAGCACACACACACACACACACACACACACACACACACACACACACAGTGTGTAGTGCGCCCGTATTGTGATATTTACGGTAAATTCACTGAAACCGCTCCAAGCGAGCTGACATGAAGGATAAACACTTTATTGTCATTCTTTATCACCTTTTTTTCAGTATAAAACTGTTACCAGCAGAGAGGATATGGATATGGATAATTTATTTTGTAAAACGCCTTTATATATAGACTGTACAGTAAAATATAACATTATATTAAAATTAAACTGTCTGTTTCCAGTCACTAATTTCACTGCAGACTCATTCTACAGGACTTCAGGTATATTCTAACAAATTAACAGGACTTTTCACTGTGGAAATTCATAATAAAATGCATTTTAATATTTACAGTACAGTAATATATTACATTGTATTAAAACATTAATTAAAATTAAACTGTCTGTTTCCAGTCACTTATTCCACTGCAGGCTCATTCTACATGACCTCAAGCATCTTCTCACAAATGTACAGGACTTTTCACTGTGGAAATTCATTTTAAAAAATGCACTTGAACATTTACTGTACAGTAAAATATTCAAGTGCATTTTATATATAAGTGACTTCAGAGATGAAGAGGAGGCTGCAGGAGGAAGCAGAGATGAAGAGGAGGATGCAGGATGAAGCAGAGATGAAGAGGAGGATGCAGGAGGAAGTGGAGATGAAGAGGAGGGTGCAGGAGGAAGTGGAGACAGAGAGGAGGTTGCAGGAGGAAGCAGAGATGAAGAGGAGGCTGCAGGAGGAAGCAGAGATGAAGAGGAGGATGCAGGAGGAAGTGGACATGAAGAGGAGGGCGCAGGAGGAAGTGGAGACAGAGAGGAGGTTGCAGGAGGAAGCAGAGATGAAGAGGAGGATGCAGGAGGAAGTGGAGATGAAGAGGAGGGCGCAGGAGGAAGTGGAGACAGAGAGGAGGTTGCAGGAGGAAGCAGAGATGAATAGGAGGATGCAGGAGGAAGCAGAGATGAAGAGGAGGGCGCAGGAGGAAATGGAGACAGAGAGAAGGTTGCAGGAGGAAGCAGAGATGAAGAGGAGGATGCAGGAGGAAGCAGAGATGAAGAGGAGGATGCAGGAGGAAACAGACACATAGAAGCTGAGAGAGGGAAGATGCTGGTCATTCCCCGGGACTGGGACTGATCCGGCATCAGCATTATCTGCAGAGGATGATCCAGCTGCTGGTGTCCCATCATTGGAGGCTTCACGTTGTGGTGGAGCTTGTAATTCTACAAAATTTTAAATATTAAATATTCATTAAAAAGGGGTTGAGAAAAATGTAAAGTACACATAAACACATAATAAGAAATTATTTGCATATCTTGAGTTTTACCAAAGTTACAACTTGTAAATATTGGCATCAAATAAGTCATCTGACACCCTCACTGCCCCAAATCAATCAGTACAAGTGCCCACTGGGATAGTGTGAGATCTTTAGTCCTTTTTTACATTGTACATTAATGAGTGGAGTATAAATCCAGATAGCTAATAACTTAATAATCCTCTCATGACACTGCTTAATAATCCTCTCATGACACTGCTTTCCTGACTTTGTAGTGCATAGCATATGACACATCAACCTAGTACTGTGACATAGAGTTTTGTACAATGGTGATGCTAACCACCTCAGGGAGGTAATCAGGTATGCTCTTAAGAAGTATATAAGTGTATAAGAATATTGGTGTTCATATTGATGATATGTTGATAACATATGTATTTGTTATACTGGAAAGTCTTGGAGAGAATTATCACGTGTGGTGTTCAAGAAAATTATTACAATTACATTTTTATATATATATGAGTTGGAAAGACCAAACTGTATACACAAACACACACACACATATTCAGAATTGTTACGGCGGGTACCACCAGAGGTTCAGTATGGCCAGCTTTGGTGATGTGAATGCCACATGAAGGAGTAATAAATTATATATAACACTATTTTCATGTTTACCAAAGGACATCTGTCTCCTCACAGCAAGAAGGTTACTGGTTTGAACGTTGGCTGAATACAAGAATAGAATAGAACACGTTAACTGGTGACTCTAAACTGCCCATAGGTGTGAATGTGAGTGTGAATAGTTGTTTGTCTCTACGTGCCCTGTGATGAACTGCCGACTTCTCTAGGGTGTACGCTAGTACGAGTACGTCTCACCCAAAGTCAGCTGGGATAGGCTACCTGATTATACATGGTTATAGATAATGGACAAAGAGTATCTTCTCAGCAGGTGCTCATAAAGCTTCCTCATTTTCATGAGGATCTCATCGGCAACACCTTCCGGTTCAATGTGACTCATCAGGTCTCCCACAATATGGCCCTTCCGGTCATGCTGGCCAAGGAAGAGAATGGGCTGGTAGCCAAGGGCATGTAGTTTTTAAAACCTGCAAGAACAACAAAGAAAAATCTATTCAGCCAGTCTGGTTTGACAAATGATAATCACAGTGGAGTGGTTTACAGTGTAGCTATGTATATAGGCCAGATAAGCACCAACTCAAGAGGTGCAACAACATAAATAATGTTAAATCAGTTTTTTCTTAGCTCTGATCCCATACAAGGTTAAGAATGGCCTGAAATGTATGTCTCAGGAATTTACAAATCATGAACAAGCAAAGTTTGATGTAAGCAAATTGATGCATAACAAACTTTTAAGCTTCACATCTTTGTTGTTATGTTGTCATAGATAGTTAAAAAGGAATTATGGTGACCAAACCTATAAATTTCTGGTCACAATCCCTCTTGAAATGCTTTGTCTTTAAGTCAATTGCTTATTGAAATACAAATCAGAAGTAGCTTAAGTTAAATAGCTTTTTCTTTCAAGTTTATAATGTCTTTAGTGTGATGATGCTATTCTGAAGTGAATACCTTTTTTATTTATGCTCTTTTATAAATAAATATTTTATGTGTATATACATGTCTTGTTTTTGTCTACTTCATAACTTACAAGGAAACATTGACCGCTGTGATAAATATAGAATTGTCTGCTAGGCCAACCCCTTGTTAAATCATAACTATGAAACTTGCTGACAACTGGGCAGAATTCAGAACTTTCAACTCATTTTCAGCAGGAAACATGCATTTTGACTCATATTCAATCCCTGTAGTGATTTATTGATTCATCATCATTAGTATCAAGGATTGGCTGAAATTGTTCTTCTCTCGCCGAAATAAGGCTGTTTTGGCCACCAGCAGTCATGTTTTAACACTGTAAGACCCAAATATCATTTTGACTCTTTTCTTGTGATTTCAACTCATTTTCAGCAGGAAACATGCAGTTTTACTCATATTCAATCCCTGTAGTGATTTATTCATTCATCATCATTAGTATCAAGGATTGGCTGAAATTGTTCTTCTCTCGCCGAAATAAGGCTTTTTGGCCACCAGCAGTCATGTTTTAACACTGTAAGACCCAAATATCATTTTGACTAATTTCTTGTGATTTCAACTCATTTTCAGCAGAAAACATGCATTTTTACTCATATTCAATCCCTGTAGTGATTTATTCATTCATCATCATTCGTATCAAGGATAGGCTGAAATTGTTCTTCTCTCGCCGAAATAAGGCTGTTTTGGCCACCAGCAGTCATGTTTTAACACTGTAAGACCCAAATATCATTTTGACTCTTTTCTTGTGATTTCAACTCATTTTCAGCAGGAAACATGCAGTTTTACTCATATTCAATCCCTGTAGTGATTTATTCATTCATCATCATTAGTATCAAGGATAGGCTGAAATTGTTCTTCTCTCGCCGAAATAAGGCTGTTTTGGCCACCAGCAGTCATGTTTTAACACTGTAAGACCCAAATATAATTTTGACTCTTTTCTTGTGATTTCAACTCATTTTCAGCAGGAAACATGCAGTTTTACTCATATTCAATCCCTGTAGTGATTTATTCATTCATCATCATTAGTATCAAGGATTGGCTGAAATTGTTCTTCTCTCGCCGAAATAAGGCTTTTTGGCCACCAGCAGTCATGTTTTAACACTGTAAGACCCAAATATCATTTTGACAAATTTCTTGTGATTTCAACTCATTTTCAGCAGCAAACATGCATTTTTACTCATATTCAATCCCTGTAGTGATTTATTCATTCATCATCATTCGTATCAAGGATAGGCTGATATTGTTCTTCTCTCGCCGAAATAAGGCTGTTTTGGCCACCAGCAGTCATGTTTTAACACTGTAAGACCCAAATATCATTTTGACTCTTTTCTTGTGATTTCAACTCATTTTCAGCAGGAAACATGCAGTTTTACTCATATTCAATCCCTGTAGTGATTTATTCATTCATCATCATTAGTATAAAGGATAGGCTGAAATTGTTCTTCTCTCGCCGAAATAAGGCTGTTTTGGCCACCAGCAGTCATGTTTTAACACTGTAAGACCCAAATATCATTTTGACTCTTTTCTTGTGATTTCAACTCATTTTCAGCAGGAAACATGCAGTTTTACTCGTATTCAATCCCTGTAGTGATTTATTCATTCATCATCATTAGTATCAAGGATAGGCTGAAATTGTTCTTCTCTCGCCGAAATAAGGCTGTTTTGGCCACCAGCAGTCATGTTTTAACACTGTAAGACCCAAATTTAATTTTGACTCTTTTCTTGTGATTTCAACTCATTTTCAGCAGGAAACATGGAGTTTTACTCATATTCAATCCCTGTAGTGATTTATTCATTCATCATCATTAGTATCAAGGATTGGCTGAAATTGTTCTTCTCTCGCCGAAATAAGGCTTTTTGGCCACCAGCAGTCATGTTTTAACACTGTAAGACCCAAATATCATTTTGACTAATTTCTTGTGATTTCAACTCATTTTCAGCAGCAAACATGCATTTTTACTCATATTCAATCCCTGTAGTGATTTATTCATTCATCATCATTCGTATCAAGGATAGGCTGAAATTGTTCTTCTCTCGCCGAAATAAGGCTGTTTTGGCCACCAGCAGTCATGTTTTAACACTGTAAGACCCAAACATCATTTTGACTCTTTTCTTGTGATTTCAACTCATTTTCAGCAGGAAACATGCAGTTTTACTCATATTCAATCCCTGTAGTGATTTATTCATTCATCATCATTAGTATCAAGGATTGGCTGAAATTGTTCTTCTCTCGCCGAAATAAGGCTTTTTGGCCACCAGCAGTCATGTTTTAACACTGTAAGACCCAAATATCATTTTGACTCTTTTCTTGTGATTTCAACTCATTTTCAGCAGGAAACATGCAGTTTTACTCATATTCAATCCCTGTAGTGATTTATTCATTCATCATCATTAGTATCAAGGATTGGCTGAAATTGTTCTTCTCTCGCCGAAATAAGGCTTTTTGGCCACCAGCAGTCATGTTTTAACACTGTAAGACCCAAATATCATTTTGACTAATTTCTTGTGATTTCAACTCATTTTCAGCAGCAAACATGCATTTTTACTCATATTCAATCCCTGTAGTGATTTATTCATTCATCATCATTCGTATCAAGGATTGGCTGAAATTGTTCTTCTCTCGCCGAAATAAGGCTTTTTGGCCACCAGCAGTCATGTTTTAACACTGTAAGACCCAAATATCATTTTGACTAATTTCTTGTGATTTCAACTCATTTTCAGCAGCAAACATGCATTTTTACTCATATTCAATCCCTGTAGTGATTTATTCATTCATCATCATTCGTATCAAGGATAGGCTGAAATTGTTCTTCTCTCGCCGAAATAAGGCTGTTTTGGCCACCAGCAGTCATGTTTTAACACTGTAAGACCCAAATATCATTTTGACTCTTTTCTTGTGATTTCAACTCATTTTCAGCAGGAAACATGCAGTTTTACTCATATTCAATCCCTGTAGTGAATTAATCAGTCATCATCATTAGTATCAAGGATTGGCTGAAATTGTTCTTCTCTCGCCGAAATAAGGCTTTTTGGCCACCAGCAGTCATGTTTTAACACTGTAAGACCCAAATATCATTTTGACTCTTTTCTTGTGATTTCAACTCATTTTCAGCAGGAAACATGCAGTTTTACTCATATTCAATCCCTGTAGTGATTTATTCATTCATCATCATTAGTATCAAGGATTGGCTGAAATTGTTCTTCTCTCGCCGAAATAAGGCTTTTTGGCCACCAGCAGTCATGTTTTAACACTGTAAGACCCAAATATCATTTTGACTAATTTCTTGTGATTTCAACTCATTTTCAGCAGCAAACATGCATTTTTACTCATATTCAATCCCTGTAGTGATTTATTCATTCATCATCATTCGTATCAAGGATTGGCTGAAATTGTTCTTCTCTCGCCGAAATAAGGCTTTTTGGCCACCAGCAGTCATGTTTTAACACTGTAAGACCCAATATCATTTTGACTAATTTCTTGTGATTTCAACTCATTTTCAGCAGCAAACATGCATTTTTACTCATATTCAATCCCTGTAGTGATTTATTCATTCATCATCATTCGTATCAAGGATAGGCTGAAATTGTTCTTCTCTCGCCGAAATAAGGCTGTTTTGGCCACCAGCAGTCATGTTTTAACACTGTAAGACCCAAATATCATTTTGACTCTTTTCTTGTGATTTCAACTCATTTTCAGCAGGAAACATGCAGTTTTACTCATATTCAATCCCTGTAGTGAATTAATCAGTCATCATCATTAGTATCAAGGATTGGCTGAAATTGTTCTTCTCTCGCCGAAATAAGGCTTTTTGGCCACCAGAAGTCATGTTTTAACACTGTAAGACCCAAATATCATTTTGACTAATTTCTTGTGATTTCAACTCATTTTCAGCAGGAAACATGCATTTTTACTCATATTCAAACCCTGTAGTGATTTATTCATTCATCATCGTTAGTATCAAGGACAGGCTGAAATTGTTCTTCTCTCGCCGAAATAAGGCTTTTTGGCCACCAGCAGTCATGTTTTAACACTGTAAGACCTAAATATAATATTGACTCTTTTCTTGTGATTTCAACTCATTTTCAGCAGGCAACTTGCATTTTCACTCATATTCAACTCCCTGTAGTGATTTATTGATTCATCATCATTAGTATCAAGGATTGGCTGAAATTGTTCTTCTCTCGCTGAAATAAAGCTGTTTTGCGCACAAGCAGTCATGTTTGAACACTGTAAAACCCAAATATAATATTGACTCTTTTCTTGTGATTTCAACTCATTTTCAGCAGGCAACATGCATTTTCACTCATATTCAATCCCTGTAGTGATTTATTGATTCATCATCATTAGTATCAAGGATTGGCTGAAATTGTTCTTCTCTCGGCGAAATAAGGCTGTTTTGGCCACCAGCAGTTATGTTTTAACACTGTAAGACCCAAGTATCATTTTTATTCTTTTCTTGTGATTTCAGCTCATTTTCAGCAGGAAACATGCATTTTCACTCATATTCAATCCCTGTAGTGATTTATTGATTCATCATCATTAGTATCAAGGATTGGCTGAAATTGTTCTTCTCTCGGCGAAATAAGGCTGTTTTGGCAACCAGCAGTCATGTTTTAACACTGTAAGACCCAAATATAATATTGACTCTTTTCTTGTGATTTCAACTCATTTTCAGCAGGCAACTTGCATTTTCACTCATATTCAATCCCTGTAGTGATTTATTGATTCATCATCATTAGTATCAAGGATTGGCTGAAATTGTTCTTCTCTCGGCGAAATAAGGCTGTTTTGGCCACCAGCAGTCATGTTTTAACACTGTAAGACCCAAGTATCATTTTTACTCTTTTCTTGTGATTTCAGCTCATTTTCAGCAGGAAACATGCATTTTCACTCATATTCAATCCCTGTAGTGATTTATTGATTCATCATCATTAGTATCAAGGATTGGATGAAATTGTTCTTCTCTCGCTGAAATAAGGCTGTTTGCGCACAAGCAATCATGTTTGAACACTGTAAGACCCAAATATAATATTGACTCTTTTCTTGTGATTTCAACTCATTTTCAGCAGGCAACATGCATTTTCACTCATATTCAATCCCTGTAGTGATTTATTGATTCATCATCATTAGTATCAAGGATTGGATGAAATTGTTCTTCTCTCGGCGAAATAAGGCTGTTTTGGCAACCAGCAGTCATGTTTTAACACTGTAAGACCCAAATATAATATTGACTCTTTTCTTGTGATTTCAACTCATTTTCAGCAGGCAACTTGCATTTTCACTCATATTCAATCCCTGTAGTGATTTATTGATTCATCATCATTAGTATCAAGGATTGGCTGAAATTGTTCTTCTCTCGGCGAAATAAGGCTGTTTTGGCCACCAGCAGTCATGTTTTAACACTGTAAGACCCAAGTATCATTTTTACTCTTTTCTTGTGATTTCAGCTCATTTTCAGCAGGAAACATGCATTTTCACACATATTCAATCCCTGTAGTGATTTATTGATTCATCATCATTAGTATCAAGGATTGGCTGAAATTGTTCTTCTCTCGCTGAAATAAGGCTGTTTTGCGCACAAGCAGTCATGTTTGAACACTGTAAGACCCAAATATAATATTGACTCTTTTCTTGTGATTTCAACTCATTTTCAGCAGGCAACATGCATTTTCCCTCATATTCAATCCCTGTAGTGATTTATTGATTCATCATCATTAGTATCAAGGATTGGCTGAAATTGTTTGTTCTTCTCTCGGCGAAATAAGGCTGTTTTGGCCACCAGCAGTTATGTTTTAACACTGTTAGACCCAAGTATCATTTTTATTCTTTTCTTGTGATTTCAGCTCATTTTCAGCAGGAAACATGCATTTTCACTCATATTCAATCCCTGTAGTGATTTATTGATTCATCATCATTAGTATCAAGGATTGGCTGAAATTGTTCTTCTCTCGGCGAAATAAGGCTGTTTTGGCAACCAGCAGTTATGTTTTAACACTGTAAGACCCAAGTATCATTTTTACTCTTTTCTTGTGATTTCAGCTCATTTTCAGCAGGAAACATGCATTTTAGCTCATATTCAATCCCTGTAGTGATTTATTGATTCATCATCATTAGTATCAAGGATTGGCTGAAATTGTTCTTCTCTCGCCGAAATAAGGCTGTTTTGCGCACAAGCAGTCATGTTTGAACACTGTAAGACCCAAATATAATATTGACTCTTTTCTTGTGATTTCAACTCATTTTCAGCAGGCAACATGCATTTTCACTCATATTCAATCCCTGTAGTGATTTATTTATTCATCATCATTAGTATCAAGGATTGGCTGAAATTGTTCTTCTCTCGGCGAAATAAGGCTGTTTTGGCCACCAGCAGTTATGTTTTAACACTGTAAGACCCAAGTATCATTTTTACTCTTTTCTTGTGATTTCAGCTCATTTTCAGCAGGAAACATGCATTTTCCCTCATATTCAATCCCTGTAGTGATTTATTGATTCATCATCATTAGTATCAAGGATTGGCTGAAATTGTTCTTCTCTCGCCGAAATAAGGCTGTTTTGGCCACCAGCAGTCATGTTTGAACACTGTAAGACCCAAATATAATATTGACTCTTTTCTTGTGATTTCAACTCATTTTCAGCAGGCAACATGCATTTTCACTCATATTCAATCCCTGTAGTGATTTATTTATTCATCATCATTAGTATCAAGGATTGGCTGAAATTGTTCTTCTCTCGGCGAAATAAGGCTGTTTTGGCCACCAGCAGTCATGTTTTAACACTGTAAGACCCAAGTATCATTTTTACTCTTTTCTTGTGATTTCAGCTCATTTTCAGCAGGAAACATGCATTTTCACTCATATTCAATCCCTGTAGTGATTTATTGATTCATCATCATTAGTATCAAGGATTGGCTGAAATTGTTCTTCTCTCGCTGAAATAAGGCTGTTTTGCGCACAAGCAGTCATGTTTGAACACTGTAAAACCCAAATATAATATTGACTCTTTTCTTGTGATTTCAACTCATTTTCAGCAGGCAACATGCATTTTCACTCATATTCAATCCCTGTAGTGATTTATTGATTCATCATCATTAGTATCAAGGATTGGCTGAAATTGTTCTTCTCTCGGCGAAATAAGGCTGTTTTGGCCACCAGCAGTTATGTTTTAACACTGTAAGACCCAAGTATCATTTTTACTCTTTTCTTGTGATTTCAGCTCATTTTCAGCAGGAAACATGCATTTTCACTCATATTCAATCCCTGTAGTGATTTATTGATTCATCATCATTAGTATCAAGGATTGGCTGAAATTGTTCTTCTCTCGCTGAAATAAGGCTGTTTTGTGCACAAGCAGTCATGTTTGAACACTGTAAGACCCAAATATAATATTGACTCTTTTCTTGTGATTTCAACTCATTTTCAGCAGGCAACATGCATTTTCACTCATATTCAATCCCTGTAGTGATTTATTTATTCATCATCATTAGTATCAAGGATTGGCTGAAATTGTTCTTCTCTCGGCGAAATAAGGCTGTTTTGGCCACCAGCAGTTATGTTTTAACACTGTAAGACCCAAGTATCATTTTTATTCTTTTCTTGTGATTTCAGCTCATTTTCAGCAGGAAACATGCATTTTCACTCATATTCAATCCCTGTAGTGATTTATTGATTCATCATCATTAGTATCAAGGATTGGCTGAAATTGTTCTTCTCTCGGCGAAATAAGGCTGTTTTGGCAACCAGCAGTTATGTTTTAACACTGTAAGACCCAAGTATCATTTTTATTCTTTTCTTGTGATTTCAGCTCATTTTCAGCAGGAAACATGCATTTTCACTCATATTCAATCCCTGTAGTGATTTATTGATTCATCATCATTAGTATCAAGGATTGGATGAAATTGTTCTTCTCTCGCTGAAATAAGGCTGTTTTGCGCACAAGCAGTCATGTTTGAACACTGTAAGACCCAAATATAATATTGACTCTTTTCTTGTGATTTCAACTCATTTTCAGCAGGCAACATGCATTTTCACGCATATTCAATCCCTGTAGTGATTTATTGATTCATCATCATTAGTATCAAGGATTGGATGAAATTGTTCTTCTCTCGCCGAAATAAGGCTGTTTTGGCCACCAGCAGTCATGTTTGAACACTGTAAGACCCAAAAATAATATTGACTCTTTTCTTGTGATTTCAACTCATTTTCAGCAGGCAACATGCATTTTCACTCATATTCAATCCCTGTAGTGATTTATTTATTCATCATCATTAGTATCAAGGATTGGCTGAAATTGTTCTTCTCTCGGCGAAATAAGGCTGTTTTGGCCACCAGCAGTTATGTTTTAACACTGTAAGACCCAAGTATCATTTTTACTCTTTTCTTGTGATTTCAGCTCATTTTCAGCAGGAAACATGCATTTTCACTCATATTCAATCCCTGTAGTGATTTATTGATTCATCATCATTAGTATCAAGGATTGGCTGAAATTGTTCTTCTCTCGGCGAAATAAGGCTGTTTTGGCCACCAGCAGTCATGTTTTAACACTGTAAGACCCAAGTATCATTTTTACTCTTTTCTTGTGATTTCAGCTCATTTTCAGCAGGAAACATGCATTTTCACTCATATTCAATCCCTGTAGTGATTTATTGATTCATCATCATTAGTATCAAGGATTGGCTGAAATTGTTCTTCTCTCGCTGAAATAAGGCTGTTTTGCGCACAAGCAGTCATGTTTGAACACTGTAAGACCCAAATATAATATTGACTCTTTTCTTGTGATTTCAACACATTTTCAGAAGGCAACATGCATTTTCACTCATATTCAATCCCTGTAGTGATTTATTTATTCATCATCATTAGTATCAAGGATTGACTGAAATTGTTCTTCTCTCGCCGAAATAAGGCTGTTTTGGCCACCAGCAGTCATGTTTGAACACTGTAAGACCCAAATATAATATTGACTCTTTTCTTGTGATTTCAACTCATTTTCAGCAGGCAACTTGCATTTTCACTCATATTCAATCCCTGTAGTGATTTATTGATTCATCATCATTAGTATCAAGGATTGGCTGAAATTGTTCTTCTCTCGGCGAAATAAGGCTGTTTTGGCCACCAGCAGTTATGTTTTAACACTGTAAGACCCAAATATAATATTGACTCTTTTCTTGTGATTTCAACTCATTTTCAGCAGGCAACATGCATTTTCCCTCATATTCAATCCCTGTAGTGATTTATTGATTCATCATCATTAGTATCAAGGATTGGCTGAAATTGTTCTTCTCTCGGCGAAATAAGGCTGTTTTGGCAACCAGCAGTCATGTTTTAACACTGTAAGACCCAAATATAATATTGACTCTTTTCTTGTGATTTCAACTCATTTTCAGCAGGCAACTTGCATTTTCACTCATATTCAATCCCTGTAGTGATTTATTGATTCATCATCATTAGTATCAAGGATTGGCTGAAATTGTTCTTCTCTCGGCGAAATAAGGCTGTTTTGGCCACCAGCAGTCATGTTTTAACACTGTAAGACCCAAGTATCATTTTTACTCTTTTCTTGTGATTTCAGCTCATTTTCAGCAGGAAACATGCATTTTCACTCATATTCAATCCCTGTAGTGATTTATTGATTCATCATCATTAGTATCAAGGATTGGATGAAATTGTTCTTCTCTCGCTGAAATAAGGCTGTTTTGCGCACAAGCAATCATGTTTGAACACTGTAAGACCCAAATATAATATTGACTCTTTTCTTGTGATTTCAACTCATTTTCAGCAGGCAACATGCATTTTCACTCATATTCAATCCCTGTAGTGATTTATTGATTCATCATCATTAGTATCAAGGATTGGATGAAATTGTTCTTCTCTCGGCGAAATAAGGCTGTTTTGGCAACCAGCAGTCATGTTTTAACACTGTAAGACCCAAATATAATATTGACTCTTTTCTTGTGATTTCAACTCATTTCAGCAGGCAACTTGCATTTTCACTCATATTCAATCCCTGTAGTGATTTATTGATTCATCATCATTAGTATCAAGGATTGGCTGAAATTGTTCTTCTCTCGGCGAAATAAGGCTGTTTTGGCCACCAGCAGTCATGTTTTAACACTGTAAGACCCAAGTATCATTTTTACTCTTTTCTTGTGATTTCAGCTCATTTTCAGCAGGAAACATGCATTTTCACACATATTCAATCCCTGTAGTGATTTATTGATTCATCATCATTAGTATCAAGGATTGGCTGAAATTGTTCTTCTCTCGCTGAAATAAGGCTGTTTTGCGCACAAGCAGTCATGTTTGAACACTGTAAGACCCAAATATAATATTGACTCTTTTCTTGTGATTTCAACTCATTTTCAGCAGGCAACATGCATTTTCCCTCATATTCAATCCCTGTAGTGATTTATTGATTCATCATCATTAGTATCAAGGATTGGCTGAAATTGTTCTTCTCTCGCCGAAATAAGGCTGTTTTGCGCACAAGCAGTCATGTTTGAACACTGTAAGACCCAAATATAATATTGACTCTTTTCTTGTGATTTCAACTCATTTTCAGCAGGCAACATGCATTTTCACTCATATTCAATCCCTGTAGTGATTTATTTATTCATCATCATTAGTATCAAGGATTGACTGAAATTGTTCTTCTCTCGGCGAAATAAGGCTGTTTTGGCCACCAGCAGTCATGTTTTAACACTGTAAGACCCAAGTATCATTTTTACTCTTTTCTTGTGATTTCAGCTCATTTTCAGCAGGAAACATGCATTTTCACTCATATTCAATCCCTGTAGTGATTTATTGATTCATCATCATTAGTATCAAGGATTGGATGAAATTGTTCTTCTCTCGCTGAAATAAGGCTGTTTTGCGCACAAGCAGTCATGTTTGAACACTGTAAGACCCAAATATAATATTGACTCTTTTCTTGTGATTTCAACTCATTTTCAGCAGGCAACATGCATTTTCACTCATATTCAATCCCTGTAGTGATTTATTGATTCATCATCATTAGTATCAAGGATTGGATGAAATTGTTCTTCTCTCGCCGAAATAAGGCTGTTTTGGCCACCAGCAGTCATGTTTGAACACTGTAAGACCCAAAAATAATATTGACTCTTTTCTTGTGATTTCAACTCATTTTCAGCAGGCAACATGCATTTTCACTCATATTCAATCCCTGTAGTGATTTATTTATTCATCATCATTAGTATCAAGGATTGGCTGAAATTGTTCTTCTCTCGGTGAAATAAGGCTGTTTTGGCCACCAGCAGTTATGTTTTAACACTGTAAGACCCAAGTATCATTTTTACTCTTTTCTTGTGATTTCAGCTCATTTTCAGCAGGAAACATGCATTTTCACTCATATTCAATCCCTGTAGTGATTTATTGATTCATCATCATTAGTATCAAGGATTGGCTGAAATTGTTCTTCTCTCGCCGAAATAAGGCTGTTTTGGCCACCAGCAGTCATGTTTGAACACTGTAAGACCCAAATATAATATTGACTCTTTTCTTGTGATTTCAACTCATTTTCAGCAGGCAACATGCATTTTCACTCATATTCAATCCCTGTAGTGATTTATTGATTCATCATCATTAGTATCAAGGATTGGCTGAAATTGTTCTTCTCTCGGCGAAATAAGGCTGTTTTGGCCACCAGCAGTCATGTTTTAACACTGTAAGACCCAAGTATCATTTTTACTCTTTTCTTGTGATTTCAGCTCATTTTCAGCAGGAAACATGCATTTTCACTCATATTCAATCCCTGTAGTGATTATTGATTCATCATCATTAGTATCAAGAATTGGCTGAAATTGTTCTTCTCTCGCTGAAATAAGGCTGTTTTGCGCACAAGCAGTCATGTTTGAACACTGTAAAACCCAAATATAATATTGACTCTTTTCTTGTGATTTCAACTCATTTTCAGCAGGCAACATGCATTTTCACTCATATTCAATCCCTGTAGTGATTTATTGATTCATCATCATTAGTATCAAGGATTGGCTGAAATTGTTCTTCTCCTCGGCGAAATAAGGCTGTTTTGGCCACCAGCAGTTATGTTTTAACACTGTAAGACCCAAGTATCATTTTTACTCTTTTCTTGTGATTTCAGCTCATTTTCAGCAGGAAACATGCATTTTCACTCATATTCAATCCCTGTAGTGATTTATTGATTCATCATCATTAGTATCAAGGATTGGCTGAAATTATTCTTCTCTCGCTGAAATAAGGCTGTTTTGCGCACAAGCAGTCATGTTTGAACACTGTAAAGACCCAAATATAATATTGACTCTTTTCTTGTGATTTCAACTCATTTTCAGCAGGCAACATGCATTTTCACTCATATTCAATCCCTGTAGTGATTTATTTATTCATCATCATTAGTATCAAGGATTGGCTGAAATTGTTCTTCTCTCGGCGAAATAAGGCTGTTTTGGCCACCAGCAGTTATGTTTTAACACTGTTAGACCCAAGTATCATTTTTATTCTTTTCTTGTGATTTCAGCTCATTTTCAGCAGGAAACATGCATTTTCACTCATATTCAATCCCTGTAGTGATTTATTGATTCATCATCATTAGTATCAAGGATTGGCTGAAATTGTTCTTCTCTCGGCGAAATAAGGCTGTTTTGGCAACCAGCAGTTATGTTTTAACACTGTAAGACCCAAGTATCATTTTTACTCTTTTCTTGTGATTTCAGCTCATTTTCAGCAGGAAACATGCATTTTAGCTCATATTCAATCCCTGTAGTGATTTATTGATTCATCATCATTAGTATCAAGGATTGGCTGAAATTGTTCTTCTCTCGCCGAAATAAGGCTGTTTTGCGCACAAGCAGTCATGTTTGAACACTGTAAGACCCAAATATAATATTGACTCTTTTCTTGTGATTTCAACTCATTTTCAGCAGGCAACATGCATTTTCACTCATATTCAATCCCTGTAGTGATTTATTTATTCATCATCAATTAGTATCAAGGATTGGCTGAAATTGTTCTTCTCTCGGCGAAATAAGGCTGTTTTGGCCACCAGCAGTTATGTTTTAACACTGTAAGACCCAAGTATCATTTTTACTCTTTTCTTGTGATTTCAGCTCATTTTCAGCAGGAAACATGCATTTTCCCTCATATTCAATCCCTGTAGTGATTTATTGATTCATCATCATTAGTATCAAGGATTGGCTGAAATTGTTCTTCTCTCGCCGAAATAAGGCTGTTTTGGCCACCAGCAGTCATGTTTGAACACTGTAAGACCCAAATATAATATTGACTCTTTTCTTGTGATTTCAACTCATTTTCAGCAGGCAACATGCATTTTCACTCATATTCAATCCCTGTAGTGATTTATTTATTCATCATCATTAGTATCAAGGATTGGCTGAAATTGTTCTTCTCTCGGCGAAATAAGGCTGTTTTGGCCACCAGCAGTCATGTTTTAACACTGTAAGACCCAAGTATCATTTTTACTCTTTTCTTGTGATTTCAGCTCATTTTCAGCAGGGAAACATGCATTTTCACTCATATTCAATCCCTGTAGTGATTTATTGATTCATCATCATTAGTATCAAGGATTGGCTGAAATTGTTCTTCTCTCGCTGAAATAAGGCTGTTTTGCGCACAAGCAGTCATGTTTGAACACTGTAAAACCCAATATAATATTGACTCTTTTCTTGTGATTTCAACTCATTTTCAGCAGGCAACATGCATTTTCACTCATATTCAATCCCTGTAGTGATTTATTGATTCATCATCATTAGTATCAAGGATTGGCTGAAATTGTTCTTCTCTCGGCGAAATAAGGCTGTTTTGGCCACCAGCAGTTATGTTTTAACACTGTAAGACCCAAGTATCATTTTTACTCTTTTCTTGTGATTTCAGCTCATTTTCAGCAGGAAACATGCATTTTCACTCATATTCAATCCCTGTAGTGATTTATTGATTCATCATCATTAGTATCAAGGATTGGCTGAAATTGTTCTTCTCTCGCTGAAATAAGGCTGTTTTGTGCACAAGCAGTCCATGTTTGAACACTGTAAGACCCAAATATAATATTGACTCTTTTCTTGTGATTTCAACTCATTTTCAGCAGGCAACATGCATTTTCACTCATATTCAATCCCTGTAGTGATTTATTTATTCATCATCATTAGTATCAAGGATTGGCTGAAATTGTTCTTCTCTCGGCGAAATAAGGCTGTTTTGGCACCAGCAGTTATGTTTTAACACTGTAAGACCCAAGTATCATTTTTATTCTTTTCTTGTGATTTCAGCTCATTTTCAGCAGGAAACATGCATTTTCACTCATATTCAATCCCTGTAGTGATTTATTGATTCATCATCATTAGTATCAAGGATGGCTGAAATTGTTCTTCTCTCGGCGAAATAAGGCTGTTTTGGCAACCAGCAGTTATGTTTTAACACTTTAAGACCCCAAGTATCATTTTTATTCTTTTCTTGTGATTTCAGCTCATTTTCAGCAGGAAACATGCATTTTCACTCATATTCAATCCCTGTAGTGATTTATTGATTCATCATCATTAGTATCAAGGATTGGATGAAATTGTTCTTCTCTCGCTGAAATAAGGCTGTTTTGCGCACAAGCAGTCATGTTTGAACACTGTAAGACCCAAATATAATATTGACTCTTTTCTTGTGATTTCAACTCATTTTCAGCAGGCAACATGCATTTTCACGCATATTCAATCCCTGTAGTGATTTAT